>NC_086009.1:20717500-20727500 GCF_030014385.1 Trichomycterus rosablanca
TATATGTGTGTGTGTGTATAAGTATATATTTATGTGCGTGTGTGTATATGTGTATATACAGTATATATATATATATATAAAGTAATTGAGGGTGCTCGGGTGATGCAGTGATACAGTAAGCTTGCTCACAACTGCTGAAATCTGGGATCTAGAGTTCGAATCCCAGTGGTGCTATCAAGTGTCTGCATGGACACGATATTTTGCCAAAACAGCCTAGACATCGGGAGGCGCTCAGTCTGTGCTTAATCAGTGCGCTCTCTGTGCAGGTCCAGAGCCCGGAGAGAAATAGGAGGGGCATGTGAGCGTAAAGACTGTGGAACAGATACGCTGTGGCGACGCCTAAATACGGGAGCAGCCGAAAGAATAAAATAAAAATAAGAAAGAAATCTTCAAAAGGAGAGAAAGATTATAAAAATTATAATTAGTGAGCAAAGCAATCCACGTAGCTGGAACCGGACGGCCTCGTTTATTCCTGCCGGGGCTGATGAGATAAAAGAGAGAAAACTAAACTTACATAAAATAAACTGACCAAGTTTTAGCTTTGATGAAGCAACATGTGAGGAAGGAACGAGACGGGGGTTCAGCTCACCGATGCTTATTTATTATCCAATAATGATCCCTCTGTTCAGAGCTAAAGCTTCACCACAGCGGGAGAGAGCAAAATATTAATAGAACCGCTGAACCAGCCGCCAAGCGCTTATTACATCTCATTACTTCACATGAACTAAAATTATATCCGCCGTACACGAACCCGACGCATCAGGTGCACGCTGAACAGAACCATCGTCCCGTCAAACTTCAGCCGATGCTAACGAGCGCGGAGGGTTTCATTACATCACAGATCCGAGTTTGTAAAAATTCCCACAGCTGGTTTTGCAGCCCGACTGACTCTGTTTGTCGAGGACGACGTTCTGGAAACGATATTAATGTGATCACAGACGGCAGCAGCAAATATTGTTTTATAAATTTCATCTTGCTGAAGAGTCTCAGCACGTGGCACTGGTATTTACAAATAAATATAACACCAGTGTTCCCAGTACACTCTCAGAAATAGAAGTGCTAATATTTACCTTTGTTTGTACTGTTGGTGTGGTTGCCTCATAGGTATATTATACAAAGTCGTATGTAACTCGACGTCCCCTAAATTAAATTTCAAAATAACAATAAACAGCCGTTTTGTTCGGTGCGGTAAAACATCATCAGCGTGTGAATCTGAGCTGAATCTGCATCAGTGTGGAATAAGCGTCAGATCCAGGGTTACAGCTCCACATGTATCTGTGTTTATCTGGATTCTCCTCCCTGTTTCACTTTTAAACTTGTGTTACAGCTCCAGCTTCTGAGAAATGGTGAGAATCAGAATCAGCTTCTCCCAGAGTCTAAAACGCTTCTGGTTGAAAATAAAGCTTAATGTGGTTTAATGTAGTAAAAGAAGGAGACAGGAGCACTAAACTTCTCTTCATTATTACTGCTCATAAGTTCCTCCACTAATCACATTCCTCACTCGCTGTTTTACTACAGTAAGTCACGCTAAGTTTTGTGCACTACCGCCGTCACACTTCACAGAAGCGGTTTTGCTGCTTCTCATGTGAATGCGCCTGTGCTGAACAGAATACAGTATTCCACATCAAGCATCTCCACCATTAAGAAGCGTCAGGAAACAATAAAGAAGTAAAACTTAAATGCAGCTTTTATTGTATTTTTATTGATTTTTAACTGTTTGTAATTGTATTTCAGTGTGTTTATATTATATTTGTGTTATTATCAGTGTATAAGTGTCAAAAACAACCTCATTATTTTACATGAGACTAAAATAGATGCAGCTCCACGGGACCATGAACGCATTAATAGGTTTCCCAAACATCCTTATGGGAAAAAATACCTTGAAACTCAACGTCTTTAAAACTCGACGCCACTCCCAGAACCAACTGACGTCCAGTTTCATGGTACCGCTGTATATGAATTAAATGAACAATAAAGCTACTTGATATGAACACGTATAAGGCTGACAACTCTTTAATTTGGGAGGGTGACTAGTGACCTCCTTTCTTTAACTGGCTGGTCATCATTAGGATTTGGGTTGGTACGGTGCTCATGTGGACTCCCAGTAACAGAGCTCCACTGTGTCCGGGTCCACATTTTCCAAATGACTGCTTAAGTTCATTAGCTGATTGAGTAATTAGTTTCATTTTAATGTGTTTATTAGCCTAATGTCAAAGAATCTGAGTAATTACTTTAATTACCTTGATTAGTTTGAATCTTTTAAAAGCTTTTCCCTTCTAGATTAAAAAAATAAATAAAAATTAACTATCAGGACCGTCTTATATAATATTTGGTGATTATTTTATTAAGACAGTGGATGAAATCGTTCATCTGGAGACGCCATTTTGTTCCAGTTATTTACAAGTTAATCTGTAAAAACAGCGTCTTAAGACTTCGGTCGCTTGGTAGAACCCAAGAGGACGTGAGAGGGTAAAAGCAGCCAGCAGAACAACCATCAGTACCAGTAGTATTATTTCAGTGGGCGAAATGGGAGCGTCTGAATCGCCCAGATAAAAATGTCGCTATAGTCCGAGCCGCTGCACCACTAACAACACTGTACACTGTACACAGGTCAGTACTCGTACGCAGCGTAACGAGACAGAATGGACTCTAAATGAGGCACCGGGGCACACGGAGGCAGATTTAATGAAATATTTCGGACAATAGAAGCCCCCCACGGTGCAGTGCAACCACGAAATGAGGAGCGTGACCGACCGGTCAGTGTTTTCTGCTCTAATCCAGGTGTCAGCAGAAGCAAAAGGGATGAAGCCGGAGCGCCGAGGCCCGGACACATCGCGGCGATTTCTTTCTATTTTTTTATTCGCCCGGAGTTGACGGGCAGCCCGGGACAGCAGCAGTGACACGTCTTTTCCTAATTGGATCCCAAGATGGACGCCGAGCTCTCGCTCCCGTGGCTTTGTTTTATTTTTTTGAGGCACCAAGGTTCCTCGTGACCAGAGACCGAAGAAGTGCAGAGCGGTAAATTAACACACGGGCATAAAAATACTGTACAACAGAGCAGAAACCCACAAGATTCCCTCAACAAGTGACTTTAGCTGTAGGAGAACTTACGTCCCTGGGTACAAAACAGTTTTCTTCAAAATACGCAGGAGATTAATAAAAAATAAAAAATAAAAAGAGACACTGAATTGCCCTATAGGTGAATGGGTGTGTATGTGATGGACTGGCGCCCTGTCCAGGGTGTTACTGTGTGCCTTGTGCCCCCCCACCTTAATCTAAGACAGTATACATTCCGAACAACTGAGGGTCAAGGGCCTCGCTCAAGGACCCAATAGCAACAGCAACCTGGCAGTGGTAGGACTTTAACCAGCAACCTTTTGATCACTAATCCAGCACCTTAACCAATAGGCTCCAACTGTACTTGATTTGAAACTGTGGGTGGCTCTGTGGCTTGGTGGGTAGCACTGTCACATCACAGCAAGAAGGGTCTGGGTTCGATTCCCCAGGGTCTCTTCTGTGTGGAGTTGGCATGTTCTCCCCATGTCTGTGTGGGTTTCCTCTCAAAGTTCATATAAGTGCAGTCAGGTTAAATGGAGATGCTGGAAATTGTCCTGCGTGTGTGTGTGCGTGTGTGTGTGTGTGTGTGTGTGTGTGTGTGTGTGTGACTGTCTAGCTATCCAATAAATCAAACCCACCAAGACCCTGACCAGGATAAAAAAGTGGTAAAACAGACAATGAATGAATAAATGAATGAATTAAAAACATATAAGAAGGTGAACATCTACTCAGTAGACTCGGGTTTTGCCTCTGGATTTTGGAACATGCCTACTGGGATTACCCTCCATTTTACCTAAATGTGTTAATGAGTTTGAGCTCAGAAACTGATCTTTAATAATAAAAACCAGGCTTGTAGTCTTCATAAATACTCAGAGGTTATGGTACTGAACTAGTAATCGGAAGGTTGATGGTTCAAGCCCCACTATTGCCAAGTCACCTTATTTACAGCATTATATTTGCAGCGTTTATCCAAAGCGACTTACAGTACTGTGACACTATATTGTCTGAGCAACTGAGGGTTAAGGGCCTTGCTCAAGGGCCCAACAGTGGCAACCTGGCAGTGGTGAGGCTTGAACCTGCGACCTTCTGATTACTAGTCCAGTATCTTAACCACTAGGCTACAACTTTGGATAAAAAGCCTCTGCTGAATGCCACATTTTTTTAGGGAAGGCCCTTTACTGTTTACTGTGCCCTTGTATACAGAGACGCAGAGATGAATTAGAACATCGACTGCAGCCAAAGGATATAAAATTGTGTATAAAACTTTACAGATAAATGAAGGGAAGTTCGGAGGCAGTTTGGAACTCAGAACAGAATAGTAGACGTTTCACGGCTGAGATGTTGTTGCTCCTAGACATTTCTTTACTTCACAGTAACGTTCACTCGGGGCAGAATTTTGACGAGGGAACTTATTTGGAAAGGTGGCATCCAGTAACAGCGCCAAGTTCTAATCAATCAGCTTCTACACCCGCTAATATAAAGAGTTCCAGCGTAGGAATCTACGGTCCCTTCCAAAAAAAATCATAATTACTTCATAATAACCGTCTGATTGCTGTGATTATCATCATCACATGTGCTTTAATCTGCATCTGCACAGCTGGATTTCCCCCCAAACACAATACACACGCTAATTATAATCACTGTTTCTCATCTGCAGCGTAAAAACAACGGTAAAAACGGCGTTAACGGACACAGACGCCTCTCAATGCCGGTCGGTCGGCGCTGCGGTGAAACAAGCCAGCCAAACAGTGCTGCCATCCCGATTTCCAAAGTTTGAATCTCACCTCTGCTCCCGACAGACAGACAGGTTCCTCATCGCGGATGAAACTGCGGCCTCTGCTGGCTGGTCGAGGCGCTGCAGAGAGACGGTGAATAATGGAGAGCAGTGCGTGACTCTGTACACCAAAAAATGGGTCACAGAGAAAAATAATAATACATAAAAAAACATGGAATTAACTTGTACTCAAACGCCCCCTTGTGGAGGTGTTACATCTTGTAAACCACAGTGGGACCAGATTACCACCGTTTTTATTGATTTTGTTGAAGTATATTTTGTTTTGTGTTTCGTTTTGATGCATCGTTTGTGTTGCCTGTGTCGGGGTAAAAATAATAATTATAATTTTTAACGTGAGGCGCTTGAAAGTTCGAATCTCAGCTCTGCTACCCGGCCAGGCGGGCGCCTACAGACGGACAGACAGGTTCCTTATCGCTGATACGATTGAGGCCTCTGCTGGCTGGTTGAGGTGCTGCAGAGAAGATGGTGAATAATAGAGAGCAGTGCTTGATTCTGTAGGCCAGGGTTTTTTTTGTACGTGATACTGATCACTGCGTGAACTCATCCTGTGCAGGTGAAAAGAAGCGGTTGGCGCTTGGTGACTGCACATGATTCTGCAGCAGTCGAGGAGAGATATAACCAGGGGAATTGAATACAAGTAGATTGATAGAAAAAGGGAAAAATGCATAATTATAATAAAAAGGAATTTCTCACAGACGTCTGACATTAATTATTTGTGTTATTTACAGAGAGCGGCGCTAATATAATCAGCGGTCGGTCTCGTCGGTCTCCTCGTCTCTCCGAGCGTCTGGTGGAGGGAGATTTTTTCTCCCCGCAGTCTGTTTTGACGGAAATGTTTTATTGTGATTGTACATCATTTTTCCATCTGAAAATTTCTCCAGCAGGAAGAGCGAATATCCGTCAGAGCTGACACTGATGACTCGGCATCACTGGTCAAATTACTTCAGCCCAACACACACACACACACACACACACATACGCCAGAAATACTGCATTGCCCTCAGGCAGAAATTGTCCAGGACTGAATAAAATATCATAATACTGAAATTTAGACGGTCAGCAGCTATAAATTCAGATATTTCAGCCACGCCCGTTACTACCAGATATATTAAATAAATGAGACACTTATTTTCACTCCTGCTTCAGTTTGGAAATTGGTTCAGGATTTTAGGAAAAATGACCAGCATTTCACACCCGTGCAGGGTGCAGGGAGGCACAACACACCCAATTACAGGTAGGTTATAGAGCTATAGAGGATATTACTCTGTGTGTTTGTTTTGGGAGGACAGGACCCCTTCAGCAGCCCCGATTGTGGCCGGACAGTCGAGTGGACCATGACTTTTATCTGTTACCCTCAGTCAGCATGTAGAGGTGCTTTTATTTTGGAAAAAGAGCGGAACAGAGTCACAAAACACAGATGTGTTCAGCCACAGCATCGTTCTACCCTGGACCAGCATTTCACACCCGTGTAGGGTGCAGGGAGGCGCTTGACCCTCAGTCAGCATGTAGAGGTGCTTTTATTTTAGGAAATTGGGGGTGGGGGGTGGGTCAAGCCTCCCATCCGGTTCAAGCTGGTTTAAGCCTTACCATTGCCAAGTTGGCACTGTTGGACCCCTGAGCAAAGCTCCTAACCCTCAGCTTCTCGAATTGTATTCAGTTGTAATTGTAAGTCATCTGTGGCCTAGCGGTTAAGGTACTCAAAAGGTCGCTGGTTCAATCCTCACCACTAACAGGTTGTCGCTGTTGGGCCCTTCAGCAAGGCCCTTAACCGTCAATAGCTCAGATTGTATACTGTCACAGTACTGTAAATCGATTTGGATTACAAGTGAAAACGCTGAAAATGTAAACTAGTGCATAATTATTTTAGGGCAGCGGTTAAAGTACTGGACTAGTAAGCAGGTCACACTATTGGACCCCTGAGCAAGGTCCTTAACCCTCAGTTGCTTTGACAAAGTGTCTGCTGAATGGCACAAATGTTTTAGGGAAGGCCCTGTCCTGTTTGCTGTGCATCTGTGCACAAAGCGAGAACCATAGAGACGTAGTGGGATGAATTAGAACACCGACTCCAGGCAAATTATATAAAATTGTGTATAAAAAGTTACAGACAAATAAAGGGAAATAATTCTGAGCCCAGTACGTCTCTTATGTTTGTAAGTTTTGCTTACTTTTGCCAACTGGCGTGTGTGATTCTAAACAGCTGAGGTTAGGGTGCAGGGCAGGGTTGGCACTTACAGCTGTATTTACACCCTCGCTGGTATAGAATTATAGAATTGATTTAAATTATGCATGTTTAAGCGCATCTCTACTAAAAACAGGACTAAATAAATAATGATCCTTTTATTTACCTGATTCTAGATCTAATACATGTACATGATTTTTCATTCCCACCCCCCCGTCCAATTAAAAATCCTCCCTCAGCATGGGTGACGGTGCCCGGGTGACATTTCTCACAGAAAGCACGCCGAGCTGTCTCCAGGAGCTCCCCCCCTCCACCCCGTCGCAGGGGGTCTCCTAATTAATCCAGCACTCAAAAGGACAGGAGAAAAACCTCCAGCTGTCTTTTATCTTCCCACCTCTTCGCTCGGCTCGTCTCAGAACAGAATCGCTGGATGAAAACGTCCTCATTCCTCATAATCTTCTCTCTTCTCTCTCTGCGTCGGCCTGATCCATATTTCATGAGCAGCGCCGGCTGTAGGAGAGCGCGGGGGACTAATTCACTGTAGGATACTTAGTCACAGATTAAAATCCTTCACGTCTCCGCGCCACAATTCACTCGCGATCGATTACCTGAGTGGAAAGGAATCTCGCAATTTAGGGGAGTTTTATACGTTTCGGATTCGGGTTCTGGAATTAGGGTGTGAGGGAGAGGAAGCAACATGGCGGATATTTTTTGTGAGATTTCATTAGCGCTGTGTTATTGTGTGAAAAGCGTTACCCATCAGGCCCTTATAACCGTCCTCATGAACCTGAAAGGATCATCTCAGCACTGGGGCCCGTGGCGGGGTGGGGAAACATCCACGACATGAACTCAACCCCCCACCACACTGCCCCGCAATTGGCTGCACTCACCAGGTCGTTATTATTATATTACAATATTGTAGCGCCGATATGTGAGTGACATTCAGCTCAGCCAATCAGAATGCAGCAACCGGTTTACACATGTGCGTTCGGACGTTCTGCAGTTAGTTAGTTTTGTATATGAGACTCGCCGTACGGCCCAGCATTGAACTAAACAGGTAGTTGGGTGCTGGATGGGTGCTAGGCCGTCCGGCTGTAGGTCGGACAGTCAGGTTTATCAGCTGCCAGTCCAAAATCCTCCTTTTGGAATGAACTGGTTACATTTTTGATCAATATTATCTGTCATTGGCTCAGGTACATGTCAAAACAAATGCTCGCCCACCACTGGCCAATCGCAGAAGGTCCGCCCTCTAAATGCTAGTCTGTGATTGGGTGGTTAAATTTCGCCCGCTCGCTCTGTTCTGCATACACCTCTACCTGAGTCAATTAGTAAACTTTTGGAGGCAGCAAGGAACAGACTTAAATATCAAAAGTAGACACAACATGGTGAGTAAAATTTGTTACAGAATTATAACTACAGTATAGGTGAGTCATTTGTTATAGAATTCTTGCTTAAATTGGTCAAAAACTCTGTTATACGGGTTCTGGTTTCATTCTGTGTGTTGCAGTAATCATGTCCCCCTGTTCCTGGTATGACGTCCTCCTTTTGGGGTGTAATGTCCTCCTTTTTGTGACTATGAATGTGGCCACTGTAACAGGTGCTGGAGCTAGGCAGTCTAAAGTGTCGTATCGCTCACTGAAGTCCTGACTAAACAGTTAAAGTGACTCTACCTTGTCGTGTGCCTATTATTCCCACACCTCCACCACCGCATGCAGCAAAAGACCCGTAGCGTCCCCGCCGGATGAGCAGCTCTCGCAGCGGCTAGGTGAGCCGACCCTCTACAGTAGCAAGTGGCTAACGCTAGCGGTAAAGTGCGGCGATAACCTAGTAAAGTAAAGTAAAAACACAACAAGATTTTAAAATAACTAAAAGACAATTAAATGTCAGAATACATGTAATCAAAATATACAGGGAGTGCACAGCAAGGGATTTTGGAAATCTGTGTAACCTGCTTAACGTTACTGGACCAATATAGATATATATTAAATTTGTTGAGGGGGCCCAACACTTTTTTTGCACGGAGGTCCATGAGCTCCTAGTTACGCCGCTGCATCTCAGCAGGTAATAATCGACGGTCTGGGTCAGTCTGTAGTGTACAGTGTGGATTTAGAATCTCTCTCAATCTGAAATCATCACTGCTGTCTGTGTTTGTGACATGAACGATAGTAATAAATCAGTTATAGAGCTGATGGAACATCCGAGCTGGTCTGTGGCTACTTTCTCACCGTGTACAGGACCAGCCGACCCTAAAATCCGCCTCCTCTCCTATAAAACTCCTGAGAGGCGAGTACAGCGGCCTGTTCGTCTGCTTATAAGGTCAGGAGACTTTTATAATCGGTCACAAACTCTGTGCAGTCAGAATCTGGTTCCACCATCAAGTGCTGGTCTCAGAATCTAACGTGTGATTCTTATTTTTAAAATCCTGAATCTGTTTGTATGTTCACTGTCCATGTAGGTGCAGCGGTAAAGTACACTAGCCCACGACTGCTGAGATCTGGTTCATCCAGGGTTAAATCTAAGCAGTGCTATCAGCCAGTCGGGCATTTTCAAGGACATGATTGGGTAATATTCAAGGAGGGATGACCAGAGCAGCCTAGTCAGTTAGAGGTGCACTTGTCAGTGTGCTCTCAGTGCAGGTCACAAGCCCGGACAGAAATAGGAGGGTTGTCAGGAAGCGTAAAAACTGTGCCAGATCTGGTATGAGGAGCAGATCTGCTGTGGCAGCGCCCTCCTGTGTGGCTCAGCAGTCCGAATCCAAGTTCTAGTCCTGGTGGTAGCACCAGGCTGGTGAGAGAGGGAAGGTTGGTTGGATAGGGCGTACACATGGTTCAGGTTCAAACTACGAGACATTGGGGGGGCCTGATGCTACTGATTAATACTTGGACCCCCCCACGGTTGGGTGTCTAAAAGTGTCTGCCTGACTGCACATGGATACCTGATCATCAGCTTGTTGGACATTCCATTCCAAA
>NC_086009.1:20730000-20820000 GCF_030014385.1 Trichomycterus rosablanca
AAAATAATATCAAATAATAATAATAATAATAGTAATAATAATAATAACAATAATCACAATAATAATAATAAAAAAAAAAATAATAATAATGACAAAAACAATGATGGAACAATAAAATTGGAGTAAGGTTGGTGGGCTGAATTGCCTTATGTGACAACTTAATGAATAATAAATGATTACTTATATATTTAAAATGTAAAAAATTACAAAGTGACTTTAATTGTGCGCTAAAGCAGGAGTTTAATATGTTTACACACCACTGGTAAGAAATCTCAAGTCTCACTGAAAACAAAACTAGATAAATGAACCGAACACATACAGTATAAATGTTCATGCTTATGTAAAGTCTCCTGTTTAGTTTAATACTGAACGTGTTTTATTATTTGATATAATGACGTTTTTATAATGAATAAATGAAACACGTCCTTTAATGCTGTTTGATTGAAGCACCTTGATAATCAGATCTGCAGTACGAGACTCTGAGCTGAACTGATGGAGATGAATTAGCTGTGAGAGAAGCTGCTCACCTGTGAGCGACACTCCTCAGATGTGACGGCACACAGAGCGGCGTTTTGTCTGCCGAGACTCGGCGCTCGGGTCCTTTTGTTTTCTCTCTGACAGAGATGTTTGATGAATTACGGCTTTACGCTCCTCATCATTCCCCACACGTGCTGCTGAAGCCTGTTTCAGACGAACACTCGGGCTGGGAGACGTTCTCTCGTCTCTCTGATCCTACCAGTACACGCAAAAACCTTCATTTCTCCTGCTCTTCTTTCTCTTTTCTCTAGCATGTCTAGCACTGTTGCTAACTGCTAAATGTTGCTAGCAAGCTACAGGTATCAGAAAAGTATAGAACGCCTTTACTTGTCATATATACACCACCTCCTTGTTTCTACACTCACTGTCTGTTTTATCAGCTCCACTTACCATATAGAAGCACTTTGTAGTTCTACAATTACTGACTGTAGTCCATCTCTTTCTCTGCATGCTTTGTTACCCCCTTTCATGCTGTTCTTCAGTGGTCAGGACTCTTCCAGGACCCCCACAGAGCAGGTATTATTTAGGTGGTGGATCATTCTCAGCACTGCAGTGACACTGACATGGTGGTGGTGTGTTAGTGTGTGTTGTGCTGGTATGAGTGGATCAGACACAGCAATGCTGCTGGAGTTTTTAAACACCTCACTGTCACTGCTGGACTGAGAATCGTCCACCAACCAAAAATATTTCCAGCCAACAGCGCCCCGTGGACAGCGTCCTGTGACCACTGATGAAGGTCTAGAAGATGAGCGACTCAAACAGCAGCAATAGATGAGCGATCGTCTCTGACTTTACATCTACAAGGTGGACCAACTAGGTAGGAGTGTGTAATAGAGTGGACAGTGAGTAGACACGGTGTTTAAAAACTCCAGCAGCGCTGCTGTGTCTGATCCACTCTGAGTCTGAGTGTCGCGTCCCTGAAGTTATTTTTATATATTCAACCCCCCCCCCCCCCCCCGTGAAAAGAAACGAGATCTGTAATTAGCCTGGTCAGGAATGAGAAACGTTGATCTGATATTTGTGACGGTTCAGCGTATCTGAGGCGAGTTCTCCTGACTGAGCACTGCATCACTGCGTTTACTATTACACACACACACACACACACACACCATCACTTAAGTCTATTGTAATAGATATCATTTAGACCGGCGGAGGAACGCGGCTCAACCGACTGCCATGTTTATTTCTGCCCGCCGTTGACAAACAGTCTCGCCACTTTAGCGGCCGCTGCGGAATCGATAGACTGAATCGATGGAGCTCCTGGACGAGTTGGAAGTCATCATCGCAGACGCAGAGTTGGCATGACGTGGTACGCGGAGACGTCTTAACATCATTAGCACCAGACGATCAGTGTATTTCAGGTTTAAAAGCTAAATACTGAAGCTAGAAACACTAATACAGCAGTACCTCGGCACTCCACTGCTTCACCACTCGAATTTTCGGCATTCCTGGATGTTTATTTATTATTTAATTGGGATTTTAATTTCATGTAATGAGCATTGGTCCTACAAAAGTCACTGTTTTGCTAAGTTGAGGGTACAGATTATAAACTGAGAGTATGGATTACTAACTCGTGGGTAAAGATTATAAACTGAGAGTACGGATTACTAACTCGTGGGTACAGATTATAAACTGAGAGTATGGATTACTAACTCGTGGGTAAAGATTATAAACTGAGAGTACGGATTACTAACTCGTGGGTACAGATTATAAACTGAGAGTACGGATTACTAACCCGTGGGTACAGATTATAAACTGTGAGTATGGATTACTAACCTGTGAGTATGGATTACTAACTCGTAGGTACAGATTATAAACTGAGAGTATAGATTATTAACTCGTAGGTACAGATTATAAACTGAGAGTATGGATTACTAACCCATGGGTACAGATTGTAAACTGAGAGTACGGATTACTAACCCGTGGGTACAGATTATAAACTGAGAGTACGGGTTACTAAATTGTGGGTACACATTACTAAACCTGTGGGTACACGTTACTAACCTGTGGGTACAGATTATAAACTGTGAGTATGGATTACTAACCCGTGGGTACAGATTATAAACTGAGAGTATGGATTACTAACTCGTAGGTACAGATTATAAACTGAGAGTATGGATTACTAACTCGTAGGTACAGATTATAAACTGAGAGTATGGATTACTAACCCGTGGGTACAGATTATAAACTGAGAGTATGGATTACTAACTCGTAGGTACAGATTATAAACTGAGAGTATGGATTACTATCCCATGGGTACAGATTATAAACTGAGAGTATGGATTACTAACCCGTGGGTACAGATTATAAACTCAGAGTATGGATTACTAACCCGTGGGTACAGATTATAAACTGAGAGTATGGATTACTAACCCGTGGGTACAGATTAAAAACTGAGAGTATGGATTACTAACCCGTGGGTACAGATTATAAACTGAGAGTACGGATTGCTAACCCATGGGTACAGATTATAAACTGAGAGTACGGATTGCTAACCCATGGGTACAGATTACTAACCTGTGGGTACAGATTATAAACTGAGAGTATTGATTACTAACCCATGGGTACAGATTATAAACTGAGAGTATTGATTACTAACCCATGGGTACAGATTACTAACCTGTGGGTACAGATTATAAACTGAGAGTATTGATTACTAACCCATGGGTACAGATTATAAACTGAGAGTACGTATTGCTAACCCATGGGTACAGATTACTAACCTGTGGGTACACGTTACTAACCCGTGGGTACAGATTTTGCTCTTTACATATTTTTTCTCATCAGTGACCCCTATGGGGCTCCGTAGAAAATGATCATCAGATAGCAGAAAGATCCAGTCAGTGAGATACAGATTCGTCCGTCCGCGGCCGTCGCTATATCGTACACGCCGCTCGGTCCGCGGCTCTCCGACTGCGAGCTCCGGCCCTGCAACCTTAATTAGCTGCATTCACCGACTCCCATGAAGCCATTAATAGGACTTTAAAGCCGATCCATTTCATTTTCCATTTGTCGCGTCCTGTATTCCTGTAATGAGATGCTAAGCAGGCAGGAGACGGCGAAAATGTGCCGAGAGAGAGAGAGCGAGAGAGAGAGCGAGAGAGAGAGAACGAGCGCGAGAGAGAGCAAGAGAGAGAGGAGGTGATGGGCAGAGACAGATCGAGCGAGAAAAAGGAAGAAATAAAGGATATAAAAGAGAGAGAGCGGATGAGGTGGCCCTGATGACCGGGTTACAGAGGATTTGATGACCGGCGATACGCTCGCAGCTTTTTCTCACGGCAAATTGCTCAGCAATTAAGGCCACAAATCTCTCCTCTGCTTTGCTCCGTGACTTCTGTTCTTCCAAAAAATATAAATAAATAAATAAATAAATAAATAAACACAGACGTTCTGCTGCACATTTCAAAGCCTCGTCAAGGATAAATGTTAATTATATTCGTTTGGAACCTCGTTCCGTCTGTAGCTCGTTATTCATGAGGATTAAAAGCAGAACGTGCTGTTTTATTTAAATATTAACGTTGTTTTTTTACCTTCTTCACCACGGGGTTGTTGTTTAGGTAACATGCGCCCTTTACCAGCATACTTTAGATCAGAAAACTACCTGAACTACTATAATATACTATATATATAACACAATATAAATACATGTACATTCATTTACTGTCTCTTTTACCAGCGCTTTATCCTGGTCAGGGTCACGGTGGGTTTGATTCGTTGCCTGGCAGGTCGCCCGTCCATCACAGGCACACACACACACTTTGTCCTGATTGCACGGCTTTGGGAGAACATGCAAACCTCACACAAAAAGGACCAGGATGGCTCTACCTGGGAATCGAACAGTTGCAAATCTTGCTGCAGTTGTAGCCAAGCGGTTAAGGCATTAGACTGGCAATCGTAAGGTTACTGGTTCAAGCCCCGTCACTGCCAGGTTGCCACTGTTGGGCCCTTGAGCGAGGCCCTTAACCCTCAATTGCCTGGACAATATACTCTCCCAGTACTGTAAGTCGCAGTACTGTAAATCGATATCCTTGTGCGCTCTAGTAGCCTCTGCTGGCTGCACGACAATGTCGCAGGCTGAAGAGCTTTACAGACTAGCACCCGCACCCTCCGACACACATAAATCGACTGGTTGCATCTTTAAGCCCACCAGCGGCGGATTTAAACAAAAGACCTCAGCACCTGTGAAGCTACTCTTTCCATACACTGCTCTTTATGTTCTTCCGCCGCTCGCACTAGTGCCTCGACGAGCCAGCAGGTGTCAGTGTTGCAGTGTGTGCAGAGACCAGGGGTCTAATTCGAGTAACTTTTCAGCTATTGGACCTCTGAGCCGTGCATGTGAGGGATGTAGAATTTCCTCGGTACAATCTGGATGCACCAGCGTTCAGCTGATTAAGATAAAAACTGAAAAGCTCAAATATTAAAACAGAATTTCTGCAATCAAAATGAGGCAAAATAAAATATAAATAAAGAACTGAACGCACTTTTGGATGTGTTGGAGCTCTGACAGCAGTTTTTGAGAGAAACCTGAGCTTTACTGATTAACACGCTTGACAGATTTCACTTCCTCAGCCCAGACGGCCCTTCACTGCCCACATCTGCTTTACCAGATTGCAAATATTTACAAAAAATAAATAAATCCCTGCACGTCTCCGGCATTTCTGATTGCTGCGGGTTGCCAGGTGACTGACTGGTGTGTTCGACGAAAAGAAGAAGAAAGCTCTTTATCCAATCCAGCGGTTCTAAATCATTCAGAGCTCCGAATTGAAGCGTCTAACAGATCATAACGTGACATGACGTGAACAAACCCGCGAATATTTCACTACACAGTGCAGCGTGTGTAGAACGAGATCAGACAGACGTGTGTGTGTGTGAAGTGTGTGTGATGGGATCTGATCGATCTCGGGATCCTTCATTCTTTTTCACCTCACGATCTGTAAACGTTGGTCTCCAGGAGCTCACGCAGCGCCGTTACGCTAACAACGTTTCAAATTTTAAAGTGCAACTCATCCGATTTCTCTTTTCCTAATTGTGTGTGTTCAAAACACAGCACATGCAGGTCAGGGACTAACGCAACCCATCATAAAAGTGTTCAAAACACAACACATGCTGTTTAGCGAGTAAACCCGTCATCATTGTGCTCAAAAGGATCCCATAATGATCACACATGTTCAAAACACAACACATGCTCGTCATTGACTATAAAACCCTATTATTTAGGGACAGGGTTTTTACAATCGGAGGGTTGTGGGTTCAAATCCTGGCTCTGCCGTGCAGCCACTGTTAGACCTTTGACCTACAATAGCAGGAATACATGACCAGTAGGAGTCATGTGATCCATTCTCATTATATATATATTATGGCAAGCCAAACAGGAAATATATAGCAAATATATAGAGAATTAAAACAGATATATGAAATGAAAACTGATATACAGTATATATATATAATGAAACTCGATATATATGTAATGAATACTGATATATATATCAGTTTTCATTTTATATATATCAGTTTTCATTCCATATATTTCTAGTTTCATTTTATATATATTGAGTTTCATTTTATATATATCAAGTTTCATTTTATATACGTATATCGAGTTTCATTCCATATATATCAGTGTTTGCTATATATTTCCTGTTTGGCTTGCCATAATATACTGTATATATATATATATAAGTGTTCAAAACACAACGCATGATTCTGCTGGATAAAAATCTACTTACAGCAGCTTGGATATTTAATGCGCTGGTGCTGGAGGTTCTGTAACGGCATTGCCTGCTAATCGCTGAATCGCAACAGTGACCCCTATCGTCTTGTACTGGTAACATTTCGGAGACCTTTTTCGTTCCAGCACGAGCGCTTATCCAAGGCACCTCAGAAAGAGCATTTTTAGGGAATCTAAGAATTTAGACATGCCTTCTTCTCGAGAGTGTAGGACGACATAAAAGATCTGGGGTTCCAATCTCAGAGGTTCGACCCCAAGATCTTTCAAATGTTTTACAGCTACAGGCTGCAGATTAAATCCTGTCACCCAAAAACCACAAACCATCAGGAGAGAGAACGAGTGGGGAGGGATTTGTCACTCGCTGCACCCCCCGCCACCTTCCGCTGGATGATCCATCTCCTCCTCGTCTGATTTTGGAAGGTGTGAACGTGTGAATCACGGCGGTAAAGGAAGGGCGGAAACAACCTGGCGCCGGGTGTCGTTGGGCTAATTCTGTTTACCTTCCACGTTGATGTTGTTCGGATCGTCGTTATACGCCGAGTCGCCGCCATCACCTGCTGTCGATTTCAATTATCACCCTCCGCAGACCCGAACCCGCCGGCGGTGCTCCCCGACGCTATTATTACTAAATTCCTAGATTCCTTAAAATGCTCCTACTGAGGCGCCTTAATTCTGAGTGATGATCTGACTGAATAACGAGGGAGCGTCCGACGCCTCCTCAGCGCTGAGGGCAATCCCAGCATTCATTGCGGCACGACAAAAAACTACAAACGTGGCGAATATTACGAATGTGGAGCAACCAACAGAGTTCCTATCAGATGTAAATAAACTCTCTGTGATGTTTAATCTGTATAAAGGTGTGATTATACTTGTGTCGTTTATTTGTAAATTGGGGCGTCAGGGACAGTTTAAGCGTTTTTGGTACACGGAGGGAGACGTTAGCTGGCATGCTAACGTCGGTTTGAACGCCCTGAGGCTAACTGTGTTAGCTTAGTAAGCTAAAACTGCGATGCCTTAAGTAGAGCGTCTAAATAATCTGCCTCATGAGCTCCAGGTCTTATCAGAATCCTCTCTACTGGGGAGCTGATCAGGTTTTCATAAAGCTCTGTGGAAGAATCCACTGCTGGTGGGGGGTAAAGAAGAGTTTGGCAGCTTTGCTCATTTTGGAGGGGTGTGTGTATGGGAATTTGTGCCCGTTCTGTCAAAAGATGACAGCGTTTGTATGGCTGGGCACTGATTGATGGGTTGGTGTTCCGGTTCATCCCAGAGTTGTTGAGTTGAGCAAGGTCAGGGCTTTATAGAGCTTCCTCATGCTAGAACAGGACAGGACCTTCCCTAAACTGTTGCTGCACAGTCAGAAGCATAACATTTCTTTATATACTGGATTAATTACACCTGTTAGCAACTGTTGTGGCAGGAACACCCGTGTTGGCTGTGTATGAGGAAGGGAAGATCGGGTGTGGGTTGTCACCTCCCTGCCAATGCAACAGTGACTCCTAGTGTCTGGAGGAGTCGTAGCGGCGCAGGTTTAGAAGCACATGATCGATTAAAGAAGCATTTCTTACTGAGACGAATTAGACCCCCAACTTCAAATCTATGGAAACTGTATGGAAAGGTTGTGTGTTCGGAGCCCAAAACAGGACCGTTGTCCTTGGCAATATGCGTCCACGTTTGGTGTGAATCGCCGAGAGATGGTAACCTGATGAGATGATCCAGCGCGTGACTGATCAGCAGGCTGATACGGCCGGGCGCACGCACGGCTTTCATAAACGCTGCCGATCGATAGCGTCGCGTTTACCAACCGTCTCCGTGTGTGCAGAAGACGGGCGGGCGGGCGAGGAACGTCGGCGCAGACGAATTAATCGGGTCTTAACGACTGCGGGTGAAGCTGGAGCGTCTGATGAAACATCTCAGGTGAAACAGACGCCGTGTTGTTTCTGTCTCTGGGTTCTGTTTGTTTTGGATGTGAATATTTTATTGCCCTGTCAGGACCGGTCAGGATTCCAGATGTTACGGGTCACGCCAGCGATGATAACCGTACAGCCGACGTCCCCCTTAATTAAGCATATTTTCCTAATCAGGCAGGTTTTGGTGTCTGAACGGCTTTGTGAGATTCATCACGATTCCATAACTCCGTTCCGTTTCTATTTCTGTGCCCATCGTGACAGCGTGTCATTAAGGGCGGCAAGCGGGCACGGACGACGGCTTGATGAGGCGGGTGAAGGAGGCTTGTCGGTCCTAATGCGCCACAAATAGACGATTCACCTGCCACGTCTACCTGCTCGTTAGGTGCTCGTTGTGTTCCCACATATATTCACGAATTCACAGCGTCCGTATATTTATGACACATTTGATCACACATGTACTTTTATTTATTCAATTATCTTTAATCGCCGCTACATCCTGAACCGAGTCACAAAGAGGCTGGCACAAAGGACACAATCAACCGTGCCAACCAGTTTCCGGGAGCCAATTTTCCTAATAGCATGTTTATTTAATGTAGAAGGAAGCTGGAGCAGCCGGAGTAAACATGCCACTCATGCCCACCCTTTCACCTGGCAGGCTCTAATAAGAAGTAGAAGCAGGCAAAAGTGCCCGCCAGTCAAAGTAAACAATGGATGGCCTCTGTCCTGTCATTGGCATGGCATAGCCCTTTTTATCTGTGCATGCCAATATCAGCGTTAAAGAAAAAAGTCTCTTTGCCCGCCAGTCAAAGTAAACAATAGATGGCCTCTGTGCCACACACTCTCACCTGTGCCTGTCACTGGCATGGCCTTTTTACCTGTGCATGCCAGCCTCAGTGTTAAAGTAAAAAATAGCCTCTGTGCCACACACTCTCATCAAAAAAAGTGTGGCACCTGTGCCTGTCATTGGCTAACCTTTTTACCTGTGC
Source organism: Trichomycterus rosablanca (assembly GCF_030014385.1). Taxonomy (NCBI): domain Eukaryota; kingdom Metazoa; phylum Chordata; class Actinopteri; order Siluriformes; family Trichomycteridae; genus Trichomycterus; species Trichomycterus rosablanca. The sequence continues at coordinate 20,739,159 of NC_086009.1, forward strand.
ATGCCAGTCTCAGTGTTAAAGAAAAAATAGCCTCTGTGCCCGCTAGTCAAAGAAAACAATAGTGGCATCTGTGCCACACACTCTCATTAAAAAAAGGTGTGGCACCTGTGTCTGTATTGGCAGGGCATGACCTTTTTACCTGTGCATGCCAGTCTCAGTGTTAAAGAAATCAAAGCCTTTGTGCCCACTGGTCAAAGTAAACAATAGATGGTCTCTTTGCAGCACACTCTCACTTGTGTCTGTCATTGGCATGGCATGACCGTTTATTTAACCTGTGTGTGCCAGTCTCTGTGTTAAAGTAAAAAATAGACTCTGTGCCCGCCAGTCAAAGAAAACAATAGTGGCATCTGTGCCACACACTCTTATTAAAAAAGAGGTGTGGCACCTGTGCCCATCATTTCCAACACAGAAGGCATGGCATGGCCTTTTTTACCTGTGCATGCCAGTCTCAGTGTTAAAAAAAAAAAAGCCTCCGTGTCTGCCAGTCAAAGTAAACAATAGACGGCCTCTGTGCCACACACTCTCATTAAAAAAAGGTATGGCACCTGTGCCCATCATTTCCAGCACAGAAGGCATGGCATGGCCTTTTTTACCTGTGCATGCCAGTCTCTGTGGCACGATAGGCAGCTTTAATCCATCAGATTTTGATCACGTGTTGAAATCTTGGACTGAAAGGTGTGTAGCCAACTACAAGTCCCATCATGCTTAGCACCCAGCATCACATGATCACACAATACATATAGCGTCACGTTAAATGGACTCCTGGCACAGCCACGCCCATACATGTGCCCACACAATGTCCTTCGGAGTATTTCCTGGTCCCATCTTCTTTGTTTCAGTTTAGCCGTTAGCACAGCGTGTTTGACACAGATCCGTCTTTAGCGCATTAGTTTGTCGGTCGTTGGCGATTAGTTTAGCCTTTAGCTTGGCATTTAGCTTCATTAGCATTAGCACAGCTCACTGTTTGTATTCTTGCCACTTGCATTAACACCTAGCACCATTATCACATTAGCACTTAGCATTAGCAGTGATAGTGGTGGGTTTATATTTAGTATTTTTTTTAAATGTAGCTTGGATTAGCATTCATTTAGCCAGCATTCGAGCAGTGTTTCCCCTCCGTTACGTGCCGTGCATTAGCAGAAGACAGCGGCAGAACGTGCAAAACCATGAAGGCCGATCATAAGAATTAGCACGAGCGCTTAAAGGACTGGTCTGAACTGTCACTGATAAGGATGCTAATGAAATGGCGACGTCGAGCAGAAACACGGGTAGTGGCGGTAAAGGTTAGCACAAGCGCAGGCAGGCAGGTTCGCTCTAAAGACCCGGCGGTAAAAAAAAAACGCAGTAAGAAAACACGACGTGGATTTAATTGCATCCTTCAGTAAACACAAGTCAATAATTACTGGAGCAAAGTCGGCTCTGATGAGGAAGTATCGGAAGCTATAATTCTGAATCAGGTTTTAATTGGAGCTGGGATTGGAACAAAAGCTGCTTTAATTAAGGGCGTGATTGACAGTCGAGGAGCGTCTTCAGACGGGAGAGGAGAAGTGTGGAGCTAAGAGAAGCTTCTGATCCCTTACAGCACTTTAACAATCCTATAACCACTTCTTATTTAAAGTTACGCACTGAGTGCCTGAGGTTCAGGGGTTTGAATCCCAGGCTGAGCTCACAAATACAGTAAATGCATGCCATTACATGAACCTAGCTATTGGGGGGGGGGGGGGCTTGTATCAGTGCACCCTTAGTGCTGGTCCCAAGCCCGGATATAAAGGAGGGTTGTGTCAGAAATATGCTGACGAAATACACTGCAGCCAAAAGTGGTGCCGCCAGAGAGGGAAATTAAATCCCTGTTGCTGCAACAGCGACCCATACTGCCCAGTCGAGGTATATGTGCTTGCGGTGGAGGACTACAGAGAGTATAGCGAGCAGTCCTACCGTTTGTTTTTAAACTGTATGTGGTGCCTTGTGATGCTGGTATGATCTGGAAGCACAGCAGCGCTATAGCAACAGTATTAGCACACCGTCCATCTGGAGCCTGGCACCCGGAGCCTGGCACCTGGCTGAGGTTTAGTAAAGGTAATAAACAGGTTTTAAAAGCAGAATGTATGACTTGTTAAAAGAGACAGGGAGAGAAATCAATGTTACCGAGGGACGTCCAGATCGATAAGATCACTGGAACCTCAGCGTCGCTCTCCAGCTGCTCTCGGACACAGAAGCACCGGAGTAACACACGGGTACAGAACGCACACGGGTAATGAGGTGTCCACAAAATTCAGGTCTGTGTGTTAATAAGTGTTATGTTTATATGTAGAAGATTGAAGGAAGGAAGGACGGAAGGATGGAAGGAAGGACGGAGGAAGGAAGGAAGGAAGGAAGGACGGAGGAAGGAAGGAAGGACGGAGGAAGGAAGAACAGAAGGAATGAAGGAAAGAAGGAAGGAAAGGAAAAATGAAAGAAGGAAGGAAACACTTTACGGAGAAATATACACAACAATTAAGTCCTTAAATATTATATAAATATTCTAAATATTATGTTAAAAAGGTGCATAAATACTACAGGTGTCTTGTCACCTAGATACTATAGGTATCAACAGTATAGATACTGTACAGTACATGTACAAATAACAGCATTACCGCACTTTAGTTCTAGTATTACAATAATATTACGTGGGGGTGTAGTGTGGGGTGGCAGGAGGGCAGTTTTTATTTAACTGACAAATGGCACAATGGCAGCAGGGGCAGCACGGTGGCTAAGTGGGTAGAACTGCCGCCTCACAGCAAGAAGGTCCTGGGTTCGATCGAAAAAAAAAGATGGTAAAATAATGTTTTGGACGCCTAAATGAATCATAATAAGAGCTGTAGGAACATCCAGGATGTGTAAATAAGCACAAATATGTCAAATAAATCACATTTAGGTAAATTAAGCTGCTGTATTGGATGAAGCTTTGAATTATTTATTACGTATTTTAGTATCGGATTCTGATCAGCTGCTGATGACGACAGAGGCGCCGTGTGACCTCGCAGTGGCTCATGGGAAATGTAGTTTGGACTCTCTACTGAGCCAGCACAAGGTATAAAAGGTGTGGAATAAACGTGTTCGGCTGGAAGTGTGTCAATTTATTAACTTCAGTCTTTTAAATAAAAGAAATGACTTTGAACTTTATACTTTATAATATATAAGTTTTATTGGTGTGATATTTTTAATGATGAGAAATTAATTAGTGTGAAAATACGCAGTAACTGAGGCAATCAAACAGGGGGCGATAAGTTTTTATAGCACTGTGTAAGGCAGTGTTATAAAGAGAGAATGTGTGTGTGTGTGTGTGTGTGTGTGTGTGTAAAAATAAAACCTTCTGCACTAGCAGTGTTAGAAAGCAAAGCAGATGACGGTGCAATAACCCGTCAGCTCAAGGTGAACTATTGTGATGGACGCCCTTGGGACGAGCTGACAGCTGAGCTCTGCTCTCTGCACACACACACACACACACACACACACACACACACACATACACACACACACCAGTGTGCAGGAGCTCTGCCCTTGTCTGATCTCAGCAGGTGGAACAGACAGCGCTGATGATGAAAACGACACTAACGCGGCGACCGAAACAGTTCGGCAAACTCGTGCACTTGCTTAGAAACGTCCGAGCGTCCGAGATTTAAGACGCAGCCGGACGCACTTCACAGCACAGCGAAGCCCGATGAAGCTGCTAAAGGGCACTGAGCGGTGCCCGTGGGAGGGCATCATTCCGGGCACGACCTCACAGAACGTATTCACACTTGTAAATACGGTGGGCGCTCCACAGGAGTTGTGGTGGAGCGATAAGCTAGTATACTGTGCTATTGATTCATTCATTGTCTGTTTTACTGCAGCATTATCCTGGTCAGGGTCGCGGTGGGTGCAGTTCAGTGGGCGAAAGGCAGGAAACACCCTAGACCCTGGACCCTGGACAGGTCGCCAGTCCATCACATGGCAAACACACACACATACTCAATGCAGGTCTTTGGACTGTAGGAGGAAACCGGAACTCCGGGAGGAAACCCACACAGACACGGGGAGAACATGCAAACTCCACACAGAAACTGTGCTACCCACCGAGCCTGTATCCCAAACTAATTCACATAGTGTATGTACTATAGGTATTATAAAGCTATATTTACATTTACAAGCGCTCAGGTGGAGCAGTGGTAAAGTACGCTAGTCCACTACTGCTGAGATCTGGGGTTCCAGGGTTCGAATCTCAGCGGTGCTACTGGACGTTTGCAGGGTCAGATTGGCTAAAGTGAGGGCAGTTGGGGGGTGGCTGAAACAACCAAGCCATTGGGAGGTGCACTTAGTAAGTCAGTGCGCTCTCAGTGCAGGTCCCAAGCCCGGAGAGAAATAGGAGGGTTGCGTCAGGAAGGGCATCCGGCGTAAAAACTGCGCCAAATATCAATGTAGTGACACCAAACTTCAAGAGAAACCAAATAAAATATATATTTAAAGCATTTAGCAAACACTTTTATCCACTTGACGATGATAGGGCTTGAATAAACATCCTTCTGATCACTAGTCCAGCGCTTTACCTGCTGTTTACGACCTCTGCACAACAAATCTGCGTTTTTGAACCGATTCATGACCGCGTTCCAGAACTTAAGAAGCTAAATCACTCCGTAACGCTGAGAGTTTAACCGGGGGGATCAGGAGCCGAGACCTCGTGTCCAGGCAACACTGTTCACACTGCGCGTCTCATCCGGCGGCTTTGATTAACATAATTACGCTGTAAATAATAAAGAATCAGAGAGGCGTCGAGCTCCCTGGCAGCACCGCGTTTCTTTTGTGCGTTTCTACTCGAATTAAAACATGTCGGTACACAAAAGCAAAAATCTGTGATTAATTATCGTTGATTTTTAATCACTGCTGCTGTGCGGCGCTGCGCTTGCATCCTGGTTACACAACCTGGACGACGTTCTGCAGATCTGTTCATGTAGACATTATTAGGACAAATAGACATGTCATTCATTCATTCATTCATTTTTTCCTAATTTAGTCATAGCCAGTTACTCTTACGCTGCTGGAGGCCGGTCTCACGCCTGGAGAGTCACGCACTGATCTGTACAGTCTCCACACCTCTGTACAGGCACTTCGGGCTACTAACCAGGGTCCTTACACAGCCTCGAAGACCCCACCTACTACAAACTCGGAGAGATCAGAATCTCAGCGCTGGTGTTACAGAGGAATATCACGCTGCTCTACCTGGGCGCCCCATTCATTCTGTGTTGAACCACCGCTTCATCCTGGTCAGGGTTGCAGTGGGTCTGATTTACTGGGTCTGATTTAGTTTTTAGTATCTCCAGTTAACCTGACTGCAGGTCTTTACATTTACGTTTATATTTAGAAGACGCCTTACCAAAGCGACTCACAGTACTGTGACAGTATATTGTTTTAAGCAATTGAGGGTTAAGGGCCTTGCTTAAGGGCCAAACAGTGGCAGCGTGGCAGTAGTGGGGCTTGAACCAGAGACCTTTTGATTACTAGTCCAGTATCTTATCTGCTACGCTACACCTCTTTGGACACTTTGGACTTGAAGGAAACCGGAGCACCGGGAGGAAACCCACACAGACACATCAGAGAACATGCACACAGAACAGAAAGGACCCTGGAGAATCGAACCCAGACCCTTGATGCTACCCACTGCTCCACCGTGTCATATAAAGCGTCAGAGACTCGATCAGCGCTTCAGTATTCACGACGTTTCTCTCCTCCCCCCCCCCCCGAGGTGTACAGAACCCCATCGCCCCCCACCTTCCCCCCCCTCAGTGCTGTAGCAGGGATATTGGTTCTGAATGCACGTTTCACGGTGCGTGTTAGCCGGGTTATCGGCGCTCCTGCAGCCTGCTCGGCTCGCCGCTTTGTTGTGCCTCGGTGTCGCCGCTGTGTTAATTGACTTTGTGAACTCTGCCGTCACACTCTCAGTCTGCGCTGACGGGTCCGGGCTTCAAACTCACGCACCGCTGAAGCTCTGAAGATTCACTTCATATGTACAGACCACACTCGCCTGACATTTTACTGATGGAACGAGCTGGGTACCATCACGCTGCAGCTGAAAGTTCATTCATTCATTTTACTATTCATTCATCCTTCATTCATTTATTTATTCAGTAATTTATTTATTCATTCATTTATTACTGTATTTATTTATCTTTTTTATTTCTTTATTTATTCATTAATATATTATTTATTTATTTTATTCAATCTCCTGGTCATTATTATTATTATCATTATTATTAATATTAAAATTATTTTTATTATTATTATAATTTTATAGTTTTATTATTGTTGTTATTATTATTTTTATTATTAATACTGTTATTATTATTTTTATTATTATTGTCATTATTATTCATATTATTATTATTTATATTATTGTTATTATTATTATTATTATTAATATTAAAAGTATTATCATTATTATTATTATTCATATTTATATTATTAATATTATTTATATTATTATTATTATTATTATTTATATTATTATTATTCATATTATTATTATTATTATTATTATTATTATTCATAGTATTATTATTTATTATTATTATTATTATTATTATTATTTTTTTATTTTTTTATTATTATTATTATTGTTGTTGTCAGAAAGAACGAAGGAGGACGTGAGAGCACAATGAGAGAGAAAGTGAAAGACAAACAGAGAGAGAGAGAGAGAGAGAGAGAGAGAGAGAGAGAGAGAGAGAGAGAGAATGGAAAGGTCAGGAGAAACAGAGCTGTGTTTCCTCTGGTTATTACAGGTGGTTTGGTTTAACTGGTTTTACTGGTTTTGCCCTTTATAAGCTGTAATAAGCACAAAGATCTAAACCTGCTTTATTAGAAAGTTCAGCTCCTACAACTTCCCATCAAACCTTATTCTCATCTCTCTCTCAAACATCTCTCCCTCTCTTTCATTTATTTACACCCATCAGCATGTATAGAAGGAATCAGTATAATAATTATTTGTTTTTATTTGTTGATTATGAGTCTAATCTTAGTGTCACTAAGATTCTACAGAAGATGCTTCAGAATTTCTCAGCGTTTATTATTTTTAGCGTACGCTGCACTTAGGAGAAAAGATCCAGTCCAGGGAAGTACGCTAAAGAACCTTGCTCAGGGGTCCAGTAGTGGCAGCTTGGCAGTAGTCATAATCTTTACTTCAAAATTACTATATTGAAATGATAAAATTAGTCTGGTGTTTTACCATTGGCCATTACTGATGAGATCTGGGGATCCAGGTTCTCAGAGGTGCTATCAGCCAGCCGTGTGTCTGCACAGACATGATCAGCTAAAGTACAAGAAATGTGGCCAAAATAGCCGAACCATTGGTCAGTGCGCTCTCAGTGCAGGTCCCAAGCCCGGACAGAAATAGGAGGGTTCAGTCAGGAAGGGCGTTCAGCGTTTTTATTTATTTTAGGATATTTTGGACAGCGGTCGGACCATGTTTGATTTGCATCTTCATTATTTCTACAGCAGCTACATGTACATGATTAAACCTGACGCTCATCAGCGTTTTTTATCACGACCCCGGCGCTGCGATGCTTTCGAGACCCCAGACTTCGAATGAAAGTGTAATTTGAATGATTCACTTCGATGCAAATTCGTCCTGTCTGCCACGTCTGATAGTCGCCCGAGGCCAGAGCCAGTTTTCTAATATCCTCACTAATATGTGCTTTATATTCACGCAGCTTCTGCACTCATACCATCAAACTCCCGCTTATATCAAATAAATAACGCCTCAGTGATGTTATCTGATTTTTCGTCTTCGTCCGGTTCAATTATTTTATTTTAAATTGATGGAATTGATGTGATGTGCATCAAAATATTCCTCACACACTCGCTAAACACACTTTTGATACGTCAAACACACATTCTAGGCATTTTTTTTAATCCCAGGTCTGAGGAACAGAAGATAAAATAGAACATTAATAAAGGTGATTTATTTATTTATAATTATTATGAACGAGTTCTGCATGATTTTCTTTAAATTGTAATCCTGCAGAATTAGGGAGCTTTAGCTGAGCTATTAAGTGGTCAAGGGGTGTGATTCTGTATGGAGCCAGGCCCACCATGACCCTGACCAGGATATAGCTGTGATAAAACATGAAAATAAAATAAAAATATAAACACGTCGTTAATTCATTCCAAGACTCACACGTTATTGTAAATAAACCCTTTAAAAACGACATAGATACCTTATAAAACCTTTAAGCAACCACATACCGTAGCTAACACAAGAAGTGCTTCAATAGCTCAACATTTTACAGTATTTTTAATAAATACACATTTTAAAAAAATATACATTTTAATTAACGCTAATGTAAAGAAAAAATAAACAATGAGTACCAGACATCATCAATTTTGACATTAATAAAGCAACCGTACATCAGTCAAGAAAAAAAAAAAATGAAAACGTATAAAAATAAAAACAACTAATAAAAAGGTACAATTATTCGAAAGCTTTAAAATTCTAAAAATATTATCATATAAAATAAAATATAAATATTTTAATATTTTTAAGCTTTTAAATGATTTTATTAATGACATTATTTTATATATTTTAACATTTATTTTATGTGATTTTTCCACCTTTCATTTTTTAACTGACTGAGGTTGCTTAAACTGACATCAGTTAAAAATTTTACCCCTAATTTTATTAACAAAACTGCTGTAACATTGAAAATAGACATTGGGGAAAAATATGTGAAGGTTATATAGCTATAATATATTATTTTATATATTTATATGTTAATATATGGTCCAAAAATGAGCTATTCTTATAGCTATAAAATGGCTATAATACTCTGTAAACCTCGATCTGTTTTGCTATTATTATTCTAATGAACTGACCGCTCACATTTGCTCGATGCATTCTGACCCTGGAGTCGCCACTGACCCTGGGGTCAGGGTTCACGGGGTCACGATAGAGCCTGAACATGGTGTCTGTAATTCCTCGATTACTGGAGCATGAATTAAATACAGCAGCATTAATAAAACCACCTGATTCAGGACGGAACCTCACAGAGTACTGAACCATGGGGTGAAGGTGGAGTGAGAACTGAAGGGAGAGTGTAAGGGAGAGAATTAGGCCGATTTCCACTAATTATAAACATACAGAGAAGAGCAATCAACTTCTGGAACCATCTAAATGAGAGCGACCCCCAAACTTATCATTATAAAGCCCTGAAACACCAAGAGCTGAGCAAACATACCAGTCCCCTCATCCAACTGGTCCTGAGTCACTACACCCACACACCACTAACACACACAGATACACCACTAACACACACAGACACCCTAATAACACACACAAACACATTACTAACACACGCCGCCACACCACTAACACACACTAACACAATAAAGACTCAGGAACAGAAGAAATCTGTAAACCCAATTAGAATAAACCAAATTACACAAAAACTCCGAACTAAATATCTGAATTATTGGGAAACTGAAACTAAAACTCAAAGTAAAATGCAGTTATTTATTATTTGATGTTATTTGTTATTTGACCCTAAACAGACACTACAGTGCAGCAGATTATCTGAGCGCAGTATCCGACTTTAAATTAAGAAACACCCTGACGAGGTACAGACTGAGCGCACACGACCTGGCCGTGGAGACGGGGCGACACACCCGGTCCTGGCTGCCGCGGGAGGAGAGGTCGTGTCAGCACTGCACTCTCAGTACAGTAGAGACGGAGCTGCACTTCCTCACCCGGTGTACCAAGTACCACCACGTCCGCTCCCAATTCTTCCCTAAATTTAATAACATCATCCCCAACTTTACCTCCCTCCCAGACCCCGACAAACTGCCCCACCTACTGGGGGAGCACAGAGAGAGCTGCACACTAGCAGCACTCTATACTTACACCTGCCACCAGGTGAGGGACAGTGGGTGACCATGTCCCATACACACACACACACACACGCACACACAAGCACACACAAGCACACACACGCACACACACACGCACAAACTGATTGTTTTACTACCTCATTATTGTAAATATTATACTTTTTATTGTTATTATTTTGCACTGTTTTTATTAATATTTTATTCTATTCTATATTTTTTGCACATGTAACTATTCTGTATATTTGTGTTCTTTCTTATTTTTATTGTTTATATTTCCCTGTAACTTGCTTTGGCAATACGAATGTCCTTATTTGTCATGCCAATAAAGCTTCTTTTGAGTTTGAGTTTGAGAGAAAACTGAAGAGAGTGTGTGAGAGAGAGAGAACTAAAGAGAGTGTGTGAGAGAGAGAGAACTAAAGAGAGTGTGTGAACGAGAGAGAACTGAAGAGAGTGTGTGAGAGAGAGAGAGAACTAAAGAGAGTGTGTGAGAGAGAGAAGAACGGAGGGAGTGTGTGAGAGAGAGAGAACTAAAGAGAGTGTGTGAGAGAGAGAGAACTAAAGAGAGTGTGTGAGAGAGAAGAACGGAGGGAGTGTGTGAGAGAGAGAGAACTGAAGGGAGTGTGAGAGAGAGAGAGGAACAGTAGCTAGAACAACAGCCACTCCTCTGAAAAGGCTTTTCCAAGATTTTGAAATACTGTATGTCTGTGGGAATTTGTGCTCATTCAGTCAACAGATGGTTTGTATGGCTGTTGAGCAAATTCGAAAGCTGTTGAGTGGGGCTGAGTTCTTTCTTACAGGAACAGGACAGGACCTTCCCTATACTGTTTCTGCAAAGTTGGAAGCAAATAATATCCTTTATAACTGATTTATTACACCTGTTAGCAACTTGTGTGGTTGAAACACATGAGTTTATTAATTAGACGGGGCGTCCCAATACTTTGTCAAGGTTAAATTCAGGACAGGCGCACGTAGGCAAAACGTACAAGCTGGCGGTACAGTACCCATGCCGTGGGCGCTGCTGCACCCCTGCACAATAACAGCTCTTATTTTTTGCACCTTTCACTGAGAACTCACTGTCCATATTTACCAAAATCACTCGGCAGCACTTCTGTATAGACCTGATTTATGAGGTTTCTTGATGCAGCGGTAGACTGTGTTACGTGACAACAGTTTTCTGACGCACTTCCGAGCCCAGATGGCTATTTTTAGCAGCATGAAGGTTCCTCATACAATTCTGAAATTCTTGAAGGTCAGACACTTCTAACATTGGTTTCCACTTTTGCCCCACAATGATTCCTTGAATCTTTTTACAATATCATCTGCAATAGATGGTGAAAGAGTTCAGTTATTTGCAATTACGCATTAAGAAATCTTCTGATTGGCAATTCTGTCGTGAAGTTTGGCATTTGCTTATTGTGAAATGTTTCAAAACAGCTTCTGTTTCAGGTCTATTTTTAGTGTGTTGCAGAAATAAAATTTAAAAAAAGGCGCTCGGGTGGCACAGCAACAAAAACACGCTAGTTTACCAGTGCTGACATGTCAAGCTTACAAGTTCTAATCTAAGCTCTGATTGGCCCGTCCGATGGAGGGAGGGAGGGACGAAGGGTTCCTCATAACTGCTGCAGTTACGACCTCTGCTGGCTGATCGATGCCGCCGCACAATAAGACGTGGAATAATGGAGATCGGTGCACGACTGTCTGTGCGTGATACGGATCTCCGAATAAAACCGCCTGGAGCAGGTGAAAAGAAGCGGTATTGCACACATGTTGGAAGTCAGCAGTAGAGGTGAAATACGATGGGGGAATTGGATACGACTAGATTTGCAGAAGAAAATGCATGAAAAAGGTTTAAGAGAATTAACCAATTTGAGCAGTGGTTCAGTGGTTAAGGTACTGGACTAATATTCAGAAGGTTGCTGGTTCAAGCCTCTTTAAGCAATCTGAACCCATTTACTGCAACAAACAAGCAAACAGAGGAAATCCGGAGGGGTGTGAATACTTTTTCATGGCTCTGTCGTGCAGGCAGGGTGTGTAACGTCGGCGATTTCATGTCACGATGCAAATAAAGTTGAGGTCGATATCATGAGCTCCACACGTCAGAGCGGACGATTTTCCCGTAATAGGTACACGATGTGAGAAAATAACATTCTGATTACGTCCTCCATCACGTCGTACCGGTCCGGGTCTAACAGCGCGGCCGCGTAATCAAAAGCGAGATGTCATTAAAACTGTGGACACGATTTAATAAATAAATAAATAAATAAATAATAAAAGGTGAAAACGTTTGTGCAGCAACATGAGCCTCAGATCATGAGAATATAGACTATAACAATATAGAATATAGGTTTTATTCTACTTCCAGTGATCCATGTCCCAGGCTGATACATATAGGCTGAATATAAATAAATAAATAATGTAATTAATAAAATAATTTATTATTTATTAATTAATGTCATTAGAATTAATTACCATTGCTTAGACGTGAACATGCATTATATTCTGCTGGTTGCTTAAACATGTGCACTAAAGAAATATGCTTCCAGCTTCACAGCAGCAGTTTAGGGAAGGTCCTTTTCTATTCCAGTGCACGAAGCAAGCTCTATAAAGACTGAACGGGCACAAATTCCCACACACACACTTCAAAGTCTGGTGAGAAGCCCTCTCAGAAGAGCGGCTGTCCTCCTAGCTGAAAAAATCACACACCGGTTGCACTATTTATTCAGGTGTCCACATACTTTTGGCCATATAGTGTACATTAGACATTATGTATGGTACATCCAGCTTTAAATCTGAGTGAATAATGTGTGATTTGAGACACAGCCGGTCACCACAAGCTTCTAATGGGCAAAGGTATGTGGAGAACCAGCCTACACACGTGTCAGCCACACCCATTGCTTATACACAGATATAATTATATCCTTTTAACTTTGTGCTAACAGTTTAGGGAAGGCCCTGTCCTGTTCCAGGGAGGGTCCATAAAGACATTGGTAAATCAAGTCTGCTGTAGAGAAACTCCAGTGGCTTGCACAAGAACCTCGACCCCAAACCTATTAAACACATTCAGGGTAAACTGGGGCGGCATGGCGGCTCAGTGGGTAGCGCTGTCACGTCACAACAAGCAGGACATGGGTTCGGATCCTCCTCTGTGTGGAGTTTGCATGTTCTCCCTGTGTCTGCGTGGGTTTCCTTTAGGTGCTCCGGTTTCCATCTCAAGTCCAAAAACATGCAGTGAGGTCGATCGGAGCTACTAGGAATTGCCCCAAGTGTGTGTGTGTGTGTGTGTGTGTGTGTGCCCTGTGATGGATAAGTGACCTGTCCAGGGTGTGTCCTGCTTTTTAAACCAACAAATCAAACCCACCGCAACCTTGACCAGGATAAAACACTGGCAAAACAGACTGTATGAATAAATAATGAATGAATGAATGTACAAATGGGATGAATTGGAGCATAACCTCACAGATCCTATCTAGGATGTCCAACAAGCTTATGATCAGGTGTCCAAATACTTATGACCCTATAGCGAACTGTATATTACCAAATATCATTTCATTAACTCCGACACAAGGAACAAATGCAGGAATAATGAGCCCATTTCCTCAGTCCTGATGTCCGGCCCTTAAGGACCCGAGTTAGAAAAGGTTAATGTAATGGATGTGTGTAAGTGTGTGTGTGTGTGTGTGTGTGTGTCGCCCGTGCTCAGATCGATGCCGCAGGTCAGCACAGGAAGTGCCAACAGTACATCAATAGCACCACATCAAAAGCAAAACGGCCGGTGCGGTACAGATGCATACAGTTGAAAGGAGCAAAAGGGCAACTGTGGTGTGGTCAGTCGTCTCGGGGTCAGAGTGTTACCCTGACCGGAGTCTGGCACAGTGGTGGGTGGGAACGGGGTAAGTTTTCAGCATTTAGCAGACACTTTTATCCAAAGCAACTTACAGTACTGTGACAGTATACAGTCTAAGCAAATGAGGGTTAAGGGCCTTGCTCAAGGGCCCAACAGCAGCAACCTGGCAGAGGTGAGGCTTAAACCGGCAACCTTCTGATTACTAGTCCAAAACCATAACCACTACAACTACAGCTGCCCGTGGTTTAAAGAAACTTCAGTGTCCTGCACAGAGTGGAACAGTGGAAGCATAGTAGGTTAAAACCTATAGGTTAAAAGTTCGAATCCCAGCCACTGTGAGGCCCTTGAGCAAGGCCCTCAACCTGTCTGCTCCAGGGGCGCCGTACAATTCTACTCTATTCTATTCTTTTCTATACTACTTTATTCTACTCTACTCTATTCTGTTCTGTTCTATTGTACTCTATTCTATTCTATTCTACTCTACTTTACTCTATTCTGTTCTATTCTATTCTACTCTTTCCTTTTTCCTTGGCCTTTATCCCATTTGGTTGTGGGGTCGGCTCTTCGGTGGATCATGATCTTACGCCCCTTCCTGACACGACCCTCCCTATTTTATCCGGGCTTGGGACCGGCACTACAATGCACTGGTTTGTGCATCTAGCGGCTAGGTATCTATAGGACAACTCAGTGTTTCCAATTAGCCTGGTGGCATGTTTTTGGACTGTGGGAGGAAACCGGAGTACTCGGAGTAAACCCACACGGACACGGGGAGAACATGCAAACTCCGCACAGAAAGGACCCGGACCGCCCCACCTGGGGATCGAACCCAGGACCTTCTTGTTGTGAGGCGACAGTGCTACCCACCGAGCCACCGTGCCGCCCCTATTTTATTCTACTCTATACTACTTTATTCTACTCTATTCTGTTCTATTCTATTCTACTCTATACTACTTTATTCTGTTCTATTGTATTGTATTCTATTCTATTCTACTCTGTTCTATTCTACTCTATTCTACTTTATTCTACTCTATTCTGTTCTATTGTATTCTATTCTATTCTACTCTACTCTACTCTTTTTTACTGTACTCTATTTTACTCTATTCTACTCTATTCTACTCTATTCTACTTTATTCTACTCTATTCTGTTCTATTGTATTGTATTCTATTCTATTCTATTCTACTCTACTCTTTTTACTGTACTCTATTTTACTCTATTCTACTCTATTCTATTGTACTCTATTCTACTCTACTGTTCTATTCTACTCTTCTATTCTGTTCTACTCTATTCTATTCTACTTTATTCTGTTCTATTCTGTTCTATTTCATTCTATTCTATTCTACTCTACTCTTTTCTATTCTGTTCTGTTCTATTCTATTCTATTCTATTCTGTTCTATTCTGTTCTATTCTACTCTACTCTACTCTACTCTACTCTAATCTATTCTATTCTGTTCAGAGCACTGACCTCAGCCAAAGTCAACAGTTTTGGGATGAATCAGAACATCAACATCTTTTGATAAAAATGCAGCACAAATTCCCACAGACATACTTCCAATTCTTGTGAGAATCCTTCTCAAAAGAGATCACATACAGGTCGCTGTATTTTAATAGTATTTCTTTTTGAGATGGTCAGGTGTCTAAATAGAGTACTAGTGGCTGTGTCCCAAATCGCACACTAGAGTACTAGATGGATGTTTAATGTATGCATTCAGAATGGTCAAAGCCGTAAGTAAAAGCAGGTAGTAAATATGAATATTTATAGACTAAATAACTGCATCAGCACTAAAAGCACCTCCATGAGAACTGAAGCAAACGGTGAGCCTATTTCTAAACCGTTAGCTCTGAAGAACTGTCAGGTTTTAGATGTTTCGCAGGTTTTAGAAGATCGACGAGATGATTTAAATCCAGTTAACTCAATCTACACACACACACACACACACACACACACATACACACACACACACACACATACACACACACACCCTCGCCGCTCATCGGGTCGTACAGGCTGTTTACGCAGAGAAAACTCACTTTCTTGCCAATTGCTTGGTTACAATAGATTAATAGCCTTAATGAAGCATTGCAACAGGCGCTAATGAAACGGGGCGCGTTCTTGTGCCCTGCAAAATCCCCATCTGTATTTTCGGCCCTACTCAGCATTTCCCCGCAGCGAGCCGAGCGCAAATTAATCTACTCAGCTAAATGAGAACCGTACGGAAATGTGGAAACACGGCTAAAAATAGTGCGGGAGTGAGCGGGCGGGCGGTTCGACGTAGCCGCACTGCAGGCTGGATCTACAGGCTGCAGATCCAGTACTGATAATCAAAAGCATCCAGGGGTGTGTGTGTGTGTGTGTGTGTGTGTGTTTCCCTATTTTTTAATTCTGAGAGAGTCAATATTGGTCAAAATCAAATGAAAAGTCTCGGCTGGTTTCGGATGTGTTCCAAACGCCCCCTGTTCTCCAGTTGGCACGCACATGCTGGGCTGGCCTTTCTGCACCGCCATTTGGTCTGGCTCAGAGTAAACAAGTGTGTTGAGTTTGGAAGAGAAGACCAGCGGAGAGAAAAGCTCGGTGTTGATGGAATCAGGACGGAGAGAATCGATGCGGCTGCGCAGTTTAATTTATCGGGAAAATAAAGCTGGAATTTGATTCTCCATCCATGATTAAAGTGTTTCTCCAAACGGAGTTCACGGCGGTCTGATCAAACGTGCGGTCAGAGCCGTGTTGGTCTTCCACTGACCTTTCTACACCATTAAATGAATAATCCTAGACCAGGAGTGTCCAAACTTTTCTTGTTGGGGGTCAGATGGAGTAAAAAATACACAACTACGGGGTTACGGACTCTTTATAATAACCAAATAAAAATAGAACAGAGCTCCTGATTACTAACAATTCCACTTCCTGTTTATCTGCGTGATTAATGATCTATCGTCCACAGTGTCATGTAAACTTTTGCCAATTTCACTCACCAGTTTATAATCCTAACGGGAAGATTATTATACTTCTTTAAATGAATCATACCCACTTCCCTCAGAACGCAGTGAATAAATATTCATTTTCATTCCCAGCACGTTGGGCTCGGCGTCTAGTTTTCGTTCCTCAGAAGCCGCCGCGTTTATCCAAAAACTGTGGAATGTTAATGTAGGTGTGACGTTAATGTTTCGAGTCAGGGGAAAGGAAGATGGGGGAGTTTTAGGTTTGTTTTATGTAAGAGCGCCACCCAGAGTTCAAACAGTTCAAGTATTTTTTTTTAAACCTGATTAATAGTGGCACAATTTTATTTTTATTTCTAATATACCTCACGAGCCGTTCAGAAATGGTAACGGGACACAAATGGGCCGCAGGATGTATTTCGGACACCCCTAGTGTAAATGCTGTATGTAATTTACACCAGAATATTATATTTATTACAGCTGAACAGGCTGCAAACTTATTAACAAATTCAAACAAATTATATCATTTGTGTGGTTTTGAAAGATTTAACTCCGAATAAAAAGGCTGAGCACTTTATGAGGTACACCTAAATACATTCATTCATATTTAATAACTAGGGCTCTACTAAATTCACGGGAAAATCTGCTTAATTTCATGGACCTCGTTTTTTAAACAGATGTTTAAAGAAAGGAGCCACATTTCACGTCACTCATTAAATTACACTCATAATTTAAACGATAGAATAAATAGAAGCTACGATACACAGCACAGCTCCCTTAGTAGTTGAATGTAAATCTAGAACATCCAGCGACGGTGTGAGGCTTCACGTTCTGTCTCGAATACGAAAATTCTGGTCCGTGTTTTGACCCCCATCCTGCACCCACAGAATCGGTTGTTAGTTTTCCAAGATCGGTTACCCGAGTCATGTTTTGCTGCTTTACACTTCCACATCTTGGACATTTAGACTAACTCAGAGCGGTAGAGAGAACAGAGTGGCGACACTCCCATAGGGAACCGTTGGAAAGGGGGCGGGACATATTTTCTGTGTAGCTTCCGGGTTGTGGAGCTCTGAATAGTTCCAAATGTCCCATAGAGCCCCGTTCATTTTTACTACTTATCAAGCATTTTTAGCTGTTTGTTGCTTTGTTTTAAAAAAATTATGAATTTAATGTCATTAATATACTTAATACTGTTATTGTTTAGCATTTGCTCAGCACTAAATGTTACATGTTTATTTTAATTAATAGGTATAACTGAATTTAGCTTAGTCAGCTAAGCTAAATTATTGACACTAGAGTCTTTTCACCTAAAATTGATTAATTAAAAGTTGATTAATCAAGAGTCTTGTTACAGAAATGATAATAAAACATCAGAGCCATAATAAATCATGCTACTTTTACTTTCATACTTAAGTACATTTGAAGGTAAATTTAGTTTAGTACTTTAGTGGAGGCATTTTTACTTTTACTACTACTTTTACTGGAGTAATATTTTACCTTGGATATCTCTACTTCAACTCAGCTACATGGTTTGTGTACCTTGTCCACCACATACATTAGACAAAATGAACTAGTGCATATTAATTATGAATTAATTCATGTATTACATGTAGAAATAAATTATTACTTACTCATGAAATAGATGAATGAATGCTATGTCATGTACCTGCACTATAATGTTAAAGGTACGGTAGTGTGTTTATGAACCTGTTCATTTAGTGCAGGTAAACCTTATGAATCCAGCCACATGGCTTAGTGTTTAACCAAAATGATTATTATTATGAATCCTCAGGAAAGTGAAGGGAGATTAGTTTATGTAAAAAACAAAACATAAAAAACTGTTTAAACTACTTAATGATATCGCATTATGTAATGTATGCTAATATAATGTATGTACTGTGTGTTAACAAGAACGACCTATTAAGTCATTATAAACATCAATTCTCCACTTCATATACCAAATTGACATTAAAGCAGATGCAGTAAATGTAAAGGCAGGTGAAAATACCCAGAAATTGTACAAATGTTTATTATTTACTGTTTAATATTTCATTTACTGCTGCCTGTCCCATATGAGAACATGACAGTGAGGGGTTTGTTTGGAACTATCGGAGGGTTACATGAACCACGTGACCGCGTGGCGGCGAGATCAAGGAGTGTCGCAACTCTCTCTATCTACGGCTCTGGACTAACTGAATTGCCGTAGGATTGCTAGGACGCCTCATAGTGCAGATTAACCAGTAAACGTGATGAACTTGAACGCTGCACGAATGAAAAACGTTAAATCACTAAACACAAACATTAAAGTTTACATTTAATAGCAAATTGCGTATTACACTGGAAACGGCTCATTTCACCTTCCGTGATGTGATTTTCACAGATGTGAATTAGGTAGGGCCTTAATCATAAGCTACACATACAATATAGATGAATTTGTGGGTAAACCATCACTGACTGTCTCTCATTTGTTGCTGAACTGTTTTACTGTTTGTTTGTACTTTTGTGTTTCAGAAAGGACTGAACCCCGGAGAACTTGTGGTTAGGAGGAACGATGTGTGGCGTGTTCCTGTCTGTTTCTACACATGTCTGAATAAAGACCCTCTACTTTACACCAAATTTACTCACGGGTACGGATAAAGAGAGCTAACCTAACATTTATCTGAACAGACAGGAAGGTTAACAGAATGAGTGAGCGCGTAATAAGTTTGTGATTTATTTCCTGAAGCCAGACGGGTGATTGGAAACGTTATGTACAGCAGTATAATCCTAATGTACGTTTAATGGCTGAATTAATGGAGTCGTGACCTTTAGCAGCGTGACGATGAGCTGCGAAAAGGTCCAGGACTGAATCTGAAATGGATTCTCTGAGAAATGCTGTTTTGGGTTCGGGTCAACAGCTTTTCTGCTCGATTTACTTCTCTATATGTCACGCAGAGAATTGGGATTAAGCCTAGATCGGTCCATCAGTTCAGTCCAGTGAATCAAAGTCTGCTTTTAATTACAAAGTCTAACGTGGTCAGAGGTTCTGTTCTTACACGCTTACACACATACAGTGTATCACAAAAGTGAGTACACCCCTCACATTTCTGCAGATATTTAAGTATATCTTTTCATGGGACAACACTGACAAAATGACACTTTGACACAATGAAAAGTAGTCTGTGTGCAGCTTATATAACAGTGTAAATTTATTCTTCCCTTAAAATAACTCAATATACAGCCATTAATGTCTAAACCACCGGCAACAAAAGTGAGTACACCCCTAAGAGACTACACCCCTAAATGTCCAAATTGAGCACTGCTTGTCATTTTCCCTCCAAAATGTCATGTGATTTGTTAGTGTTACTAGGTCTCAGGTGTGCATAGGGAGCAGGTGTGTTCAATTTAGTAGTACAGCTCTCACACTCTCTCATACTGGTCACTGAAAGTTCCAACATGGCACCTCATGGCAAAGAACTCTCTGAGGATCTTAAAAGACGAATTGTTGCGCTACATGAAGATGGCCAAGGCTACAAGAAGATTGCCAACACCCTGAAACTGAGCTGCAGCACAGTGGCCAAGATCATCCAGCGTTTTAAAAGAGCAGGGTCCACTCAGAACAGACCTCGCGTTGGTCGTCCAAAGAAGCTGAGTGCACGTGCTTAGCGTCACATCCAACTGCTGTCTTTGAAATATAGGCGCAGGAGTGCTGTCAGCATTGCTGCAGAGATTGAAAAGGTGGGGGGTCAGCCTGTCAGTGCTCAGACCATACGCCGCACACTACATCAAATTGGTCTGCATGGCTGTCACCCCAGAAGGAAGCCTCTTCTGAAGTCTCTACACAAGAAAGCCCGCAAACAGTTTGCTGAAGACATGTCAACAAAGGACATGGATTACTGGAACCATGTCCTATGGTCTGATGAGACCAAGATTAATTTGTTTGGTTCAGATGGTCTCAAGCATGTGTGGCGGCAATCAGGTGAGGAGTACAAAGATAAGTGTGTCATGCCTACAATCAAGCATGGTGGTGGGAATGCCATGGTCTGGGGCTGCATGAGTGCAGCAGGTGTTGGGGAGTTACATTTCATTGAGGGACACATGAACTCCAATATGTACTGTGAAATACTGAAGCAGAGCATGATCCCCTCCCTCCGGAAACTGGGTCGCAGGGCAGTGTTCCAGCATGATAATGACCCCAAACACACCTCTAAGACGACCACTGCTTTATTGAAGAGGCTGAGGGTAAAGGTGATGGACTGGCCAAGCATGTCTCCAGACCTAAACCCAATAGAACATCTTTGGGGCATCCTCAAGTGGAAGGTGGAGGAGCGCAAAGTCTCGAATATCCGCCAGCTCCGTGATGTCGTCATGGAGGAGTGGAAAAGCATTCCAGTGGCAACCTGTGAAGCTCTGGTAAACTCCATGCCCAGGAGAGTTAAGGCAGTTCTGGGAAATAATGGTGGCCACACAAAATATTGACCCTTCAGGAACTTTCACTTAGGGGTGTACTCACTTTTGTTGCCGGTGGTTTAGACATTAATGGCTGTATATTGAGTTATTTTGAGGGAAGAATAAATTTACACTGTTATATAAGCTGCACACAGACTACTTTTCATTGTGTCAGAGTTTCATTTTGTCAGTGTTGTCCCATGAAAAGATATACTTAAATATCTGCAGAAATGTGAGGGGTGTACTCACTTTTGTGATACACTGTATATGTGTATTAAAAATATCTTACGGATGTTGAACTGAGATTGATGAAGAAAATATCAGAACATAAGAGACCGAAAGAGAGAAATAAATAAATAAAGAAATAAAGGAGCTGAGAGAAGCAGGTACACGCCTGTTCACGCCTGTTGTATGCTTTGCTGGATTCTGCACTTTATCCTCTCAGAAATATGAAGATCTTTCGGGATTGTTACGGCTCCCGCAGGCTGTCGGCGTAGCCGGATCCGCCGGTCCGCCTCCATGGCAACCACATGCTCGGCTGAAGATGGAGAAAATGGCAGATAATTAGAGCGTGGACATACGCTGCCATCTCAATCAAGCCGCGCGCCTGGAAGAATGTGAGGCTACGTTCCGTATGCGTGATGAAGCACGGCCGCCTCCCTCATATCGAGCATCCATTTGAGCCGAATTGACACAAAAACACTTTATTTTTACTGATGGAACTAAAAAATTCAACATTTTTTTCTCTAGATTCATTTATTCAGGTTGATAACAGGAGCACTGAGGTATGCTGTAGAGATTCAGACAGTAGAGCCCACATTGAGCCTACGGATCAATGTAGACTGACTGGAACCATGACTGTGAACCATGACTATGTTCCCCTGGTATTATATTTCTATTTATTTCATCACATTTTCATGTTTTACCACTGATTTATCCTGGTCAGGGTTGCAGAGGTTCAGTTTCCGTGAAATCACTTGGTATGTGGATGCCCTTCGCCCTCCTATGTGGATGTGATAGCATCCTCCATTATTATTATTATTATTATTTATATTATTGTTATTATTATTATTGTTATTATTATTATTATCATTATTATTATTATTGTTACTATTATTATTATTTATATTATTATTATTGTTATTATTATTATTATTACTGTTATTATTATTGTTATTATTATTATTACTGTTATTATTATTATTATTTCTATTATTATTATTTCTCTTATTATTATTATTTTTTAGATTATTATTTTTTATTATTATTATTACTATTATTATTGTTGTTGTTATTGTTATTATTATTTCTATTATTATTATTATTTCTATTATTTCTATTATTATTATTTCTATTATTAATTATTATTATTATTTCTATTTTTATTATTATTATTATTTCTATTATTATTATTATTATTATTTAAATTTATATTAAATAGTAAAAGCAGCATGTGATTTTAAGAAATGATGTGTAGCAAACATGAGCTGCTGTGTCCCAAATACCACAAAATCTAATAAATTGGAAGGTTTTTTTTTTTATATAACTAATGTATTACATCTGTTAGCAACTGTTGTGGCTGAAACACATGAATTCAATAATTAAAAGAGGCGTTCCAATACTTTTTGACCATGTAGCATATATACAGTTAAATTTGTGGGTAAACAATTACAGACTGTCAATTTGTTGGTCTGTATGTAGATGCCTAATCAGCTAAGCTGCTACGTCCCAAATACCACAAAATCCAATACAAATGAGCTAGATTAGTTCCCTCAACCGTGACGATACTATTTTGAGCTTTATAGTATAACTGGATGATAAACAAGGTGAATTGGAACACAGCCGCTCAGCAAATCCTCTAGCGTGTGAGTCAGGCGGTTTGAAACGCTCCACACTGACAGGTTGTTTTTTTTGTCTCTGTACCCGTCGCCGGTGACACGAGTCCTCTCGAACGCCGGACGTCTCCTCAAGCACTGGACATTCTGTTACAGACGACAGCTGGAGGCACCGACCGGACAGCAGATCTTCCCGAAAAGCCTAAAAAAGAGCCCTAATGTCTTCACTGTCCATTAACAGTACCAGGAACTCATAACCGGCTCTGTGAGTCAGCACGCCCGGACCCATCAATCTGATCAGCCAGGAGGAACGAGATGCTGTTACCATGGCGATCTCAAAACAGCCCAGTTGGATTAATTTAAGAGTCCGGGATTTTTAATAGAGACGTGAACAGATCATGTCTTTTGATCAGATTATCACTCATTTCCTGCGTGAAGGACACACGGGCCATGATGAATTTCATATTTCTAAATGAACGTCCATCCATTACTTACTTACTTATGATGAAATGATAAAACATGATGAACCAAATCAAGTAAAACTGGAGGTGTTTCTTTTCATTCTTTTTGCTGTCCACTCAATCCTGCTCAGATCTGAGGATCCGGGGTTATTGGACATTACTGAATTATGGTCTTGGGGGTTGTGGGTGTATGAGCCTAGCTTCTGAGAGGTGCACTTGTCAATGCGCTCTCAGTGCAGGTCCCAAGCCCAGATAGAAACAGGAGTGATGAGATTCAATCCAATAAAGACGTTCTTTTAAACCGACCTAATTTCTCTGTTTACCGTACGATTTTTTTGAAGCAGTCAGCGTGTAACCTCACATTTCTTATTCCTGTGAGAGGAGAGAGCTGGAATCCATCCAGACCACAAACAGTAACTGGAGAAACATCAGATGCAAGGAACACAAGGAGCGACACCTTGTACCACGTCCTCATGTACTAATAATCTGCAAAGAACAAGCAAAGCACTTGCTGTTAGCTAAGGAATGAATGTTGTGTAAAATTCAGCATGAAAATGATCTGTTTCTATAGGATTCCTCACTCAGGGTCCTATATGTAGTCATAAGTGTGTGTGGATGTATAAGTATGTGTATATATACGACTATATTGGCCCAACTCATTGTGCAATACTTGCCACATATGTCACTTTACTATTTAATAAGTTACTTATTTAATTACCATGTAATACTAGATTTAATAATACTTAAATACTTTTTAATATCTATTTAATAATTTATACAGAAACTACGCCTCCTGCACATTCATTCATTCCTTATAACTACACTGTAGACTTGTGTGTGTGTGTCCTGATATTCTTTAATAATACTTATTTAATATATAATACAGTATAATACTTACATAATAAAACATTATATTTAATAATACTTAATTACTTTATTAATTTATACTGAAACCTCACCTCCTGTACATGAATTCATTCATTTATTCTTTATTACTCCACTGTAGAGACTGTGTGTGTGTGACTTGATATTCTTTCAAAATACTTTATATGATAAAACTTTATATTTAAAAATACTTAAATAATTAACTATTTCATCAATTATACTGAAACTTTACCTCCTGCACATTCATGTATTATAACTACACTGTAGAGACTGTGTGTGTGTGTGTGTGTGTGTGTATATTAATAATACTTTATATATTACACTTTTTATTTAATATACTTTATATTTAATAAAAGTTTAATACTTAACTATTTAATCATTAATATTAAAAATACACCTTCTGTACATGCATTCTTTCATTCATTCATAACTACACTGTAGAGACGTGTGTGTGTGACTTGTCATTCTTTAATATTACTTTATATAATATTACTTTAAATTTAATATACTTTATATTTAATAATACTTAAATACTTAACTATTTAATCATTTCTTTTTATTACTATTTTATTTATGCATGTTCTCCCAGTTTAGCGTAGTAATCTGTCTTCCGCTGCTGGTGGATCCCTGATTGCAGTCGAGGCGGGTATATCGCTGCTCACGCCTCCTCCGACCCACGTGCAGCCCTTAGAGGAACACTTTTTCACCCATGCATTCTGCACAGGCGCCTCTATATCTGCCAATCAGGGTCCTCACACAGCGTTTGAAGTCCCCGCCCACATAGTCCGGTCATCCCGCCCACATAGTCCGGTCATCCCGCCCTAGCAGAAACGTGTCCTGCTGCAGGCACTGCCAATTATGCCCTCTGCCCGGTGGCAATGGCAAGTTTATTGCACAGGACAGTCTGAGATTTAACACAATTTAATCCAACCTGACCATGAACTGTACAAATACAACACAGGAATGAGAACTGGAATCAGTCTGGAGGCTGGAGGCTAAACTGGATGGATTAGAATGGGAAAATGACTTTAATGGTTGTGCTTAGACAACAGTTGGACTCAGAGATGAATCAACAAACTGTCAGAATAAAGTTGTGTATTAGTTCTAATTTCACATGATTCCATGGGTTACCTACTGGAAGCCACTGTTGGGCCCTTAAGCAAGGCCCTTAACCCTTTCAGGTCCAACCAGTCGGCTGACCCTGCACTCTCATCCAGCTTTTAAGGAACAGGCATTTTATTGTACTGCACATGTGCATATGACGAATAAATGCATCAAATACTAATTAAATCATGAATAATTATTATAGTAAATGCATTTCACACAACAGTGCTCAACACCACAGATGCTGCAAACACATTAATTCATCTGAGCTTCAGAACCAAAAAAATAAACACTCCAAAAGCAGATCCGTTCACAAATAGCAGCTGTTTGTTTACGTGAACTTTTCAGGAACACCTCCATTATTTAGCCGAGTGAGAGACGACCAAGCTGAAGGTCGTGAAGCTCCGAACGAGGAAATAATCCCGAGCACGTGGGCGCCGGAAGAGAAATATTCACACCTTTATTCCTCCTTCATGCCGAGAGAGGAGCAGATCTTTCATATTGTGTTAAATAAAAACACTGACGGCAGACTCAGCACCGCGCTGATAAATTATTGATCAGGGTGCGAGTGTGTGCTCACGCTCAAGCTCTCGTTCAGTCGGGTTCAATATCGTGAACCCGGAGAAAATTATCATTCTGTCCAGCCCTAAAATAATAAAAACACAATCTGGAGAAAATAGGAGCCGGTCGGAGAGGTTCTGTCATGGAGAAGTCTGCTCTGGGTAGGATTCGAACCCGGGTCTGAGAGGTAGTGCACTGTAGCGCCAAACTTAATGTTATATACTGGTGTTAACTGGTAACCAGTTCACTATGGGTCTGGTTTCTGTGGACATTAATCCATCACGGTGCCTCGATCACACCACCCTTCTCAGACACAGACATTTATGTCTGTATGTAGATGCCTGACCAGCCGATAGCACCGCTGGGGATTCGAACCCTGGACCCTAGTGTTAGTCGACTGGCATAATTTACCGCTGCACCACCTGAGCGCCTATCGCTTCATTTCCCTTTCCTAACCCTCCCATAAGCTGAATTTTAATAATGAGTTTATTTAGTGATAAAAATACTTTATATTCCTATAATAATGATGCAGCTCTAACAGATGCACCAGAGTTCATCATGTACATTTTGAACTCCTGTACGGAAACAACGATGCTTTTTTTGGAGGACTACAGAGCCCCGCTGGTGACGTCCTGTAAAAATAAAAAGATTGTGTGACCACGCCTTATTAATGTGAGACATGTATAGATGATAAATCCGGGTTTGGGTTAAGATTTGGAGCGTTAGCTTATATAAAGCTGAGCTTACATTTCTTAGACAGTGATATACAGGAATAAAAGAGTAAATATCACATTCTGTTTGTTTTTTGGCCAAAATAAAAGGATCATGCTGCCACGCCCTACCTTACTAGTCATGCCCACAACATAATTATCTCATTTTACTTCTTACTAGGTCAGGGCCATGCATTAGGATCTCGTCCCTGCACCTCATAAAATCATGGCTATGTATTAGGAACTTGTATTCACACCATATTAAGTCGTGGCCACACATTAGGATCTCTTTCCGCAGCCTTAGCAAGTCGTACATGTCTTATCAATTCATGGCCATGCATTAGGATCTCGTCCCTACACCTTACCAAGTTATGAACATGCATTAGGATCTTGTCCCCATGCCTTATAAAATCATGGTCACGTATTAGGATCTCGTCCCCACAACATATTAAGTTATGGCCATACGTTAGAGCCTCGTCCCCATGCCTTATGAAGTCATGGTCACTTATTAGGACCTCGTTTCCACACCATATCTAGTCGTAGTCATACATTAGAACCTCATCTCCACACCATATCGTCATAGTTATACATTAGGATCTTGTCCCCACAACATATTAAGTCATGGTCACTTATAACGAGCTTGTCCCTACACCTTATCATGTGCATTAGAACCTTGTCCCCACAATATATCAAGTTATGGCCACGCAATAGGATCTCGTCCCCATGTCTTATTGAATTGTGTCCATAAGTCTCACCCACAACTAATGATCTCGTTTTAGGCCTTACTAAATCATGGACATGCATTAGGATCTCGTCCCCACACCTTTGTATACACCTTTAATACAAGATGTACAGTACAGTATTGTGTTGTAATGCATCTATAAACAAACTAAAATCATTAGAACACGCTCTGTAATAAAAAGATCACACGTTTGTGCTGTTTATTCACATCACGTCGGGTGTGAACACACTTCGATTAAGTAAGAGCGCGATTTTCAGGCAGCGTGAGGACGCCCGCCATTGACATGAATCGGCTTTGTCGACGGCGGCGCTCGGGATCGCCATCATTCAGACGATCCATCAGCAGGAGGCAGAGTTGGCAAAACGGTCGCTGTAGCATCGGTGCGGGTCGAGGACGGACGGTCTGGTCCAGGGGTGTCTAAAAAATACACAAACACGGGGCCACAGACTGCAAGAGATTTGAAGTGTTGGACAGATTTCTTCACCACCATCATCATTAAAACATCATTTCAGTGCAGGACTTTCCAGTGTTCCATCCCTCCAGTACAGTTTCAGAGATCTGTAAATGTTGTAAGATTTGTGAAGCTGTTTTTGTGGCTGGCTGTGTGTATTTATTTATGTCTGATACACGTACAAGTGTTCCACCTCGCTTCACCACCTCCATCGTGCTCACAGACGAGCGCTGTACGGTTCCAGTGGCGGCGCGGTTTCTCTGCGTGTGCTTTATAAATGAAAGCTGATGAAATATTAAGGCTCAGATTTACGCCGCTGTGAAGCCGAAGAAAACAAACGTTTGTTATGAAGACGAGCGTCGGGCTCGGTGCTGGAGAGTTTGGCAGGAGAACTGGACATGAACTCGCATTGTTTGTGTTTATCGTTTGAATGAATCCCTCCTTCTGTGCACGAAAACACACCAAACACGTTCACGTGCACACACACACACACACACCCACGTCTGCACTGCTACCGCCCTCCCACACACAACTACTCATCTAGAACCTCACTGTTTTCCCTTCACATGCCTGTAGGTGAATTGGCTCCTTAAAATCACCCTGAGATCTTTGAGTGTATTCTAGATATACTTATATGCATTTTTAGGGAGATCAAAGCAAATCCGACCCCTAAATACAGGAGGAGCAGAATGAGGAGCGCTCGGTGTTGGAAGGTCAGGCGTCCATGAGACCGGTTCCTCGAGTGGTGGGTGATTCACATGAGGCTTAGCGTGACTCTCCCTCCTGTGAATCCAGTGCTGGCTGGTGCCAAAGAGGGCGGGTGCTAGTTTGCAGCCTTCCTTGGGCAGAGTAAATGTGGTGCAAGCAGTCAAAAGTATCCGGACACCCCATCCCAAAATCACGGGCATTAATAAGGTGCCACCATCGCCCTCTTCAAGTATGTAAGCAAGGAGGCTTTCTACAAGATTTGAGTGTGCCTGTGGGAACCCATGTTAACCAGGAAGACCTCGCTCACAGTCAGCATTCCGAATCATCCCAGTGGTTTTTAACAGGGTTAAAGGTCACGGCGCTGTATAGTTTCTGCACACCAAACGTCTATACTGATCTTGATTCGTGCACAGAGTAACCGTCACACTGAAGGAAAGGGAAATGGCCCTTCCCAAACTGTTGCCACATATTTGGAGGCATATTATTTATTTTATACATCTGAAAGAAATGGAGGTGTCCCAATACTTCTGCCCATATAGTGTGCAGATTAGTGGAGCTTCATTTTCCACACGATTAGCACATACACACACCCACACGCAAGCAAAAGCAAGGACACACACTTATACACACACCCCACGCACACAATTTTCTTAGTGGCATGAAATGTGATTCACATACACACACACACACACACACACACACACTGGAAGACGTTCCCCCAGCGCTCAGGCACGTGCCGTCACGCCGGCGTGATGAGACAGACAGGTAGATGCATTACAGTAACGCTGCAGTACACAACAGTGGAGGCCTGGCCTACTTCCCTCCACACACACACACACACACACACACACACACACACCCACACACACACCATAAGAACGGTTTCAATCCCTGACTGCACAGCAGATGCTTTACGCCATTTTCCATTACAGAGCCTCCATTAAACAAGTGCACCAGACTGCAGTCCCATTACAGTCCGCCATTTTTCCTTCGGCTTGGTTTTGCTGAAGTGAACCGGACTGTGTGGATTATCCAGAACTGATCACCCGCTTCAAGAGAGGCGCTGAAACCGACGTTCAACACACATCGATCACCGGGTTAAGAAAACACACCACGTTTCTACACTCTACATTCACTACAGGGCTGAAAATAGGCAAGAAGGTCCTGGGTTTGATTCCCAGCTGGAGCGGTCCAGGTCCTTTATGATTTAATACAACCCTGAATAACGTTATGAGCAGCTTTGTGGGGAACGACAGACTTAATTTTGTCAGATTTTAAAATTGTTATAACTGTGGCAATGAGACGTTACTCTAATCTGACCACATTTTTCAGTAACAAGTAATCTAACGCGTTACTATTTCCAATCCAGTAATCAGATTAAAGTTACTTATCCAAGTTACTGTGCGTTACTATTTTTGCGTCTCGGAGAGTGA
Organism: Trichomycterus rosablanca; assembly: GCF_030014385.1. Lineage (NCBI taxonomy): Eukaryota > Metazoa > Chordata > Actinopteri > Siluriformes > Trichomycteridae > Trichomycterus > Trichomycterus rosablanca. Next base: position 20,769,145 of record NC_086009.1, read on the forward strand.
CATCTGGCCTATGCGACAATTAAGTCACGAGCTGCGTCCGGAATCGCATACTTACAGATGCACTACTCGGCCGGTAAAGAAGTCCATACTTTCAGTACAGAAGTGTGCAGTATGCACACAACACCACTACGTACTACACGTGGGGACGTGATGACGTAATATCACCATAGTTACAGACTCATTACAAACCCCACTCGCCAACATTTTGGATATTTATCGTCTTCTTGTTATTTATTTGTCTTTAAAAATTTTATTGTATTTATCTTACTTACACTTGTGAACAGAGGACTTAGTTTTCCGCGTCTTTCTTGTTTCTTATTCCGCTTCAATCGCCTACGCAGCTTCAGTTGCATTACGGCAGCTGCTGAATGTAACTAATAAAGTAACTTGTAATCTAACTTAGTTACTTTTAAAATCTAGTAATCAATAAAGTAACTTAGTTACTTTTTAAAGGTAACTATGCCATCACTGATCACGTGACGTTGGTACGATGGCGGACGTAGTACGTACGAGGTTGCGTACTGAAAGGGCAAACTGCTTTACCGGCCGAGCAGTGTGCACTGCCTCCAGTTAAGTACGTACTGTGTAAGTATGCGATTTCGGCGGCAGAAAATACATAAAGGGTTCTGTGTTATTCATGGGTTCAGGCACTCTGGCGACCTCTGCTGGTTACACAACACCCTTGCTGGCTAAGGAGAGCCGCTGCCAAGCACACGCCCCCTTTGACGGGTATAAAACTACTAGATTATAACAGCCGCCAGCGGTGCATTTTTATTGAGAGAAGAATCGCTCGGTCCTTCTGTCGGGGTGTCTGCCGGAGAATAGGAGGCGCTGTTGCAGCGACAAACAGGTTTCACCCCACCCAAACACAGTGAACTGGGTCTGTAGAGCGTCTGGCTAAGCCAGTGGCACCACCGATTCTTGAATTTTGAATTTGGGCTAGAGTATTAAAGGTCAGCGCCACAAGAGCGCCACCTATTCTGATTTTATTCCCATTAAAGAGAAACTAGACATGTTTATCATTTATTTAGATTTTTCACTTCACTAGAATGTACTCTGATCATACGGTGGTCTCTTCTCCCCCCGGTTGTCGGCGTACTTGGTAAAAGCGAGTGCAGAATGAAACGATAACGCTGGACGTGTGCAGACTGTTGAGACCTGCCAAAGTGCTTCTATCTCCTGTCTCCTCCAGACTGGGTAAAAAGTCTAAAGTGCCCGTGGCTGAAAGAAGCATTCCCCCCCCCCCCTCCCTCTCGAACCCGGAGAGAGTGGCTAATAAATAGCGGTGCAGGAAAATGGCCTATTTCCCCTGCAGATGCATCAGTCACGCTGCAGCACACAGGCCCAGAATCTTAGCGCTCTAACCGCTAGCAGACTGAAAGCACACAGATGGGACGAGGACTCACGCTGCGCCTGCGATAGCATCCTTCCACCCTAAATAGTGCGCCGAAATAACACCCAGCAGGACTCATGTGACCAAAACCGCAATCTTCATCAGGAGTACGTATTACGCCACCGAAGTTGGCAGGTGCTGGTACCTCCATCCTGCTCCGAACAAAACATCAAACTCTGCCGGCGTCACCGGATTCTGCCGCTTTGATCATTCGAGTGTTGTTGAAACACCACCAGGCGCTTTCTCACATGTGGAAGCGAACCTGACTCGTCAAGGTGGATTCCTAAAATCTTAATCGTAGCCGAAATAAAAGGCTTTGGTTGCTTGTTTAATTTACAGCCCCGTACACACACACACCCCATGCCCCCCACCTCCAATGAACACATTCACTATAAATGCAAATCCATTTACAGACGTCGGATGAAATAATCAACAGATAAATAAAATGGTTTGATTTTATAGTGACAGACATTTAGCACTTTGATTTATAAGATCTCTAGACAAAAAAAAGGCAGCAAACAAAGATCGAACAGCAGATGGCAAAAAAGGTACGTAACATTAGTTTCGAGCAGAAACTAACGACTGTAAATGCAGAACATGGACAAACGGCAAAAGCAAAGCAAAGCATCTCTGGTCCCACTGTGGTTTACAAGATGTGACATGAAGCCTCCACAAGGGGGCGTTCGTATACAAGTTTATTTAATTATTATTTTTCTCTGCGACCCATTTTTTCGGCACTAGACAGAACAAAACTAGAACGAAAACAATGATGAAAAGGCAAAAGTAAAAAGGTGGCCAAAATAATGCCTACCTCTAGGTACATTTGGCAGTGAGTTGCCACACCAACATCGGTGCCTATACGGGGGAAAGAAATGACCATAGACACACTTGAAAATTTTTGGAAAGCATTCTCAGAGGGGTGAAAACTGGAATAACGGCATTTTGGATGAAGGTGGGGGCAACACGTTACTTAGGAGGAGTATTCACATTATTTTGGCCATATAGTGCATATCATAGGCGGCATGGAGCACTGTCGCCTCACAGCAAGAAGGTACTGGGTTCGATCCCCAGGCGGGGCGGTCCGGGTCCTTTTTGCGTGGGTTTCCTCCGGGAGCTCCGGTTTCCTCCCACAGTCCAAAAACATGCAGTCAGGTTAATTGGAGACACTGAATTGCCCTATAGGTGAATGTGTGTGTGTGTGTGTGTATGTGTGTCTGCCCTGCGATGGACTGGCGCCCCGTACAGGATATCACTGTGTGCCTTGCGCCCATTGAAAAGCTGGGATAGGCTCCAGCACCCCCCGCGACCCTGATTGGATAAGCGGTTAAGAGAGCTGTTGTTTAGCCAAAGTTCTGAGACAGGCGTCCACATACTTTTGGTTCTAGATTTGAACCTATTTGAATGCTATGTTGGGTGCAGTTCACCAAAAACCCCTCGTCGTACCCATCAGGTCAGCGTATGACCGGCAGTCCAGGTAGGAACTGACACTTTCATCCGCGCGGCTGTAATTCAGTCAGCGTATCAGTGCAGCTCATTAACGCTGTGTGACAGTTGGCACATACGGCGCTCAGGCCGTTAACTGAGCTGTGATTACGTCCATGAGCACCGGCGGCGCCGCTCACCTTACGCTGGCACTGCCCTTCATCTGGTGTATTAAGTTCATAATGAAGCTCCAGACTGCAGTAGGCAGTAAAAGCTCACACCAGCATCCTCAGCTCTACACCAACTCTGGTTCATTTTATCAGCTCCACTTACCATATAGAAGCACTTTGTAGTTCTACAATTACTGACTGTAGTCCATCTGTTTCTCTGCATGCTTTGTTAACCCCCTTTCACCCTGTTCCGACCCCCACAGGACCACCACAGAGCAGGTATTATTTAGGTGGTGGATCATTCTCAGCACTGCACTGACACTGACATAGTGTTAGTGTGTGTTGTGCTGGTATACCGTCACTGCTGGACTGAGAATAGTCCACCACACAAAAACATCCAGCCAACAGCGCCCCGTGAGCAGCGTCCTGTGACCACTGATGAAGGTCTAGAAGATGAGCGACTCAAACAGCAGCAATAAATGAGCGATCGTCTCTGACTTTACATCTACAAGGTGGACCGACTAGGTAGGAGTGTCTAATAGAGTGGACAGTGAGTGGACACGGTATTTAAAAACTCCAGCAGCGCTGCTGTGTCTGATCCACTCATACCAGCACAACACACACTAACACACCACCACCATGTCAGTGTCACTGCAGTGTCCCAACAAAAGTTAGGATTTCGTTTTCCTGAAGTTCTGATATGTGGCGACACAAGTGGGTGTAAGAGACACGTGGAGCATAGCATGTCTCTCCGTATGCAGTCCAGTGGATCTACAGCTCCTGAAGGTTGAAGGTCGAGGTTCGGCTCGGCCTCCGTTGCGCGGCTGTTGCATATTTATGTGTTTTTGTGCCGTTTCTGCAATTATCAAAAGCAGAAAACAAAAAAACCACATTGCTCATTTCCATAATCCTAAATAGAATGGGAGGTGTGATAATTCTCACCTGGCTGCTGTTTGTCTCTCTCTGCTCTCTCTTCTACACTCACTCTCTCTCTCTCTCTCTCTCTCTCTCTCTCCAGGCTGATAAATGTTATTTACACGCGAGAGGAAGCGGCGTGAGCGCTCCGACTGAAGCACCTGGCTGCTCGCAGGCAGAGACAAACTGCCTCCAGATAGGAATCCAACAGCACTATCTATCTGCCTTATTAGACTCGGCCCTCGGGGGCCCGGAGTACGGCGCTGAGTGCTCGCCGTTATGTAGGCCAGTCGGAAACACTCGGAAGAGATGGAGCGAACACGAACGCCGAGGAGAGACGGAGTGACGGCTAGAATCCGGCCGGCCTTGTGTGTGTAGGCTGCATCATGAGGGACTTACTTCAGTGTGTGTGTGTGTGTGTGTGTGTGTGTGTGTGTTACTGTATGCTAAACTAGATTAAAAACAACATTTATTTCTTTCATCCCATATTGGTATTAAAACAGAGTGTGAGAGGACGGTTGTAGCCTAGTGGTTAAGATACAGGACTAGTAATCGAAAGGTCGCTGGTTCAAGCCCCAGTACTGCCAGGCTGCCATTGTTGGGCCCTTGAGTAAGGCCCTTAACTCTTAGTTGCTCAGATAATATAATGTCACAGTGCTGTAAATGTAAACGTAAATGCAGAATGACGTCTGTGTGATCTTTTCTTCTGAGAAGCTTCTCATGAGACTTTGAAGTATGTCTGTGGGAATTTGTGCCCATTTAGTCAGCATTTGTGTGGCTGGACACTCATGTTGGTCAAGAAAGCCTCAGTTGATGTTCCAGTTCATTCCAAAGCTGTTCAGTGTGGCTGAGTTTGCTTTGTGCACAGGGGTACAGTCATGCCAGAACAGGAAAGGGCCATCCCTAAACTGTTGCTATTGTTTTATTACACCTGTTAGCAACTGCCGTGGCTGGAACACATGAATTCAATTATTAAAAGGGGCGTCCTAATACTTTTTATTTTATAATGGCTCGATTTAACTAAAAATAAAATTAGCACTGGGGGCGTTCGAGTGGCACTGCCTTTTGAGTCTTGATCCGAGGCTCAGCGGTGTCAGCGGCCTGACCAGGCACTTAACAGACACGGTTCCACCAGCGCAATCTAAGGACTCAAGTTCCCCCCTCCTTTATTCCTGTAAAAAACCTCGTTTATTTATGTACGTGTGTAAAGAACGTGGGTGCAGGAACAGACCCGAACGCTCTCGAACGATTCGATTAAAAGAGAGAACGCTGGGACGTGTAGTGTGTAATAGAAAAGTCATTTCAGTGTGAAAGGGAACTGGAACGGTGGCATCGCAAAGTCAACAGCACATGTGGGCACACCTAGGCGGACCGATACCGGGTGGGGGGGCTTAGTGTTCCAAATTGATCAAGCTGAACCTTTGTAGCGTCTTTAAATGTTTAAAGAAATGTTCTTCATTTTGACGCAGTAAAAGCACCAGCGCTGCTTTATTCCCCGAGGCCAAAGTGTATCAGTGTTCCAAAGCCCTGTATCAGTGTTCCAAAGCCCTGTATCAGTGTTCCAAAGCCCTGTATCAGTGTTCCTGAGTCCTGAGTTCTGTATCAGTGTTCCAAAGCCCTGTATCAGTGTTCCAAAGTCTTGAGTTCTGTATCAGTGTTCCAAAGTCCTGAGTTCTGTATCAGTGTTCCTGAGTTCTGTATCAGTGTTCCAAAGTCCTGAGTTCTGTATCAGTGTTCCAAAGTCCTGAGTTCTGTATCAGTGTTCCTGAGTTCTGTATCAGTGTTCCAAAGTCTTGAGTTCTGTATCAGTGTTCCAAAGTCCTGAGTTCTGTATCAGTGTTCCAAAGTCCTGAGTTCTGTATCAGTGTTCCTGAGTTCTGTATCAGTGTTCCAAAGTCTTGAGTTCTGTATCAGTGTTCCAAAGTCCTGAGTTCTGTATCAGTGTTCCAAAGTCCTGAGTTCTGTATCAGTGTTCCAAAGTCCTGAGTTCTGTATCAGTGTTCCTGAGTTCTGTATCAGTGTTCCAAAGTCCTGAGTTCTGTATCAGTGTTCCTGAGTTCTGTATCAGTGTTCCTGAGTTCTGTATCAGTGTTCCTGAGTTCTGTATCAGTGTTCCAAAGTCCTGTATAAGTGTTCCAAAGTCCTGAGTTCTGTATCAGTGTTCCAAAGTCCTGTATAAGTGTTCCAAAGCCCTGTATCAGTGTTCCAAAGTTCTGTATCAGTGTTCCAAAGTTCTGTATCAGTGTTCCAAAGTTCTGTATCAGTGTTCCTGAGTTCTGTATCAGTGTTCCAAAGTTCTGTATCAGTGTTCCAAAGTTCTGTATCAGTGTTCCAAAGTTCTGTATCAGTGTTCCTGAGTTCTGTATCAGTGTTCCAAAGCCCTGTATCAGTGTTCCAAAGTTCTGTATCAGTGTTCCAAAGTCCAGAGTTCTGTATCAGTGTTCCTGAGTTCTGTATCAGTGTTCCAAAGTTCTGTATCAGTGTTCCTGAGTTCTGTATCAGTGTTCCAAAGTCCTGAGTTCTGTATCAGTGTTCCTGAGTTCTGTATCAGTGTTCCAAAGTTCTGTATCAGTGTTCCTGAGTTCTGTATCTGTTATGGTCTGAGACCAACTGGACAGAAAGATGGAACCACAATGCAGAGAATAAGACTAAGACCAGGTACGGGGCGATAAGTTTATTAACAACAACTATAGCAAATACAAGGGAGGTAAAGGAACTGGTAGAGACTGGATGGGAACAGGGAGCTGACTGGCGAGGCTGGAAACATGGTAAGGGGGCCAGGAGGGCAGAGCCGGACGGACAGGCAGGAGGCAGAGAGTGTGGCGTAGCAGGACGAGACAAGAAGCTGGTCGACTGAATCCGGACAGTCAGGACAGGAAGGTCTTGGCGGCGAGGAACACAGCTGGGAGGTGGTACCACGGAGTTAAGCAGGAGGTAGGAACTGAAACAGGCAAAAAACAAGAGCAGTGAACAAACCAGGAAATACAACAGGCATAGGAGCCTAAAGGTAGCTTTAGCATTTCGTGCTTCAGCACAATACCAGCAACGTAGCGCAGACGATCTGGCAAGGAGTGGAGAGAAAGCTGCTGTCTTTATGCACTGCTTAACGAGGAGGTAATGAGGATCAGGTGAGAGGTAGCAGTGGCTAGAAGATCTGATTGGTGCTCTGAAGACAACTCGCTCCACCAATAGATCCCTGAAAGCCTGCACACGCCCACACACACACAACACACTCACAGAAAGGGACCGGGGTAAAATAACAAGACTTGGGGGAAATGGAGAGCTAAGGGACGTACTCTAACAGTACCCCCCCTTCAATGATCGCCTCCAGGCGATCCACCAGACTTGCCGGGATTTGCCCTGTGGAATTCACGGATGAGGTTGGGGTCAAGGATAGCAGAGCGGGGAACCCAGGATCGCTCCTCGGGGCCGTAACCTTCCCAGTCGACCAAATACTGGAGGCCCCTACCCCGGTGTCTGACATCTAACAGGCGACTGACCGTAAAAGCAGGATGACCATCAATTAGTCGGGCGGGTGGTGGGGGGTCGGAAGGAGGGCACAGATTAGAGGAATGAACTGGCTTTATCTGGGAGGTGTGGAAAGTGGGGTGAATTCTCATATGCCTGGGTAATCTGAGACGGACGGCGGTGGGATTAATTATCCTTTCTATTGGAAAGGGACCGATAAAGCGTGGGGCCAGCTTCCTGGACTCAGTACGAAGGGGAATATTGCGAGATGATAACCAAACTGATTGACCAGGGGAGTACTGGGGTCCAGGTCTCCGATGGCGGTTGGCAGAGCGCTGAGCGGAGAAACGGGCCTTGTGGAGTGCAGTTCGGGTCATCCTCCAAATCTTACGGCACCGCCGTAGGTGATGTTGCACAGACGGGACAGCCAGTTCCATTTCTTGTTCTGAGAAAAGCGGGGGCTGGTACCCAAGTGATGCTTCAAATGGAGACAGGCCTGTGGCCGAGCAGGTGAGGGTGTTGTGGGCGTATTCAGCCCAGGCTAGGTGGGAACTCCACTGTGTGGGGTTTTTGGCAGTTAGACAGCGCAGAGTGGTTTCGAGCTCTTGGTTGGCCCGTTCCGCCTGTCCATTAGACTGTGGGTGGAAGCCTGATGTAAGGCTAACACTGGTACCTATTGCCTTGCAAAACGCTCGCCAGACCTGGGAAATAAACTGTGGGCCTCGGTCGGAAACGATGTCCAAGGGTATCCCATGGATTTTAAACACCTGGTCGAACAGTAGGTTTGCGGTCTCTAGAGCAGTGGGGAGCTTGGGGAGAGCTAGGAGACGAACTGACTTGGAGAATCTATCAATAACTGTGAGTATAACCGTTTTACCTTTAGACTCTTGAAGGCCCGTGATAAAGTCCACGGCAATACACGACCAGGGGCGGCCAGGGATTGGAAGTGGTTGTAACAGACCTGAGGGAGGTAAGTGCTGCGTCTTATTGCGCGCGCAGACTGGGCAGGCCATCACATATTCCCGAGTGTCGGCCTCCAGTGACGGCCACCAGAAATGTCTTTTCAAGAGGGAGACGGTCCTGTTGGCACCAGGGTGACCGGCAAACTTGGAACCATGCCCCCATAGTAGCACAGCGGGTCTCGCGGAAGAGGGGACAAATAACCGGCTAGGGGGTCCGTTCCCTGGGTCAGGTTCTTGAGTCTGGGCATTCTGGACAGTGCGTTGAATCTTCCATGTCAGGCTAGCCACAAGTCGGTCCGGAGGCAGGATGGTGTCCGGGGGTGTCGAAGGGTCGTTGGAGGAGAATTGGCGGGAGAGTGCATCCGGCTTGATGTTACGTGAGCCTGGGCGGTAGGTGAGCGTGAAATTAAACCTCGAGAAGAAGAGAGCCCACCTAGCCTGTCGGGAGTTCAGCCTCTTGGCGGTCTGGATGTAGGCCAAGTTTTTGTGATCCGTCCAGACAACAAGGGGCTGTTCCGCGCCCTCCAGATAGTGCCTCCACTCCTCCAGGGCAAGCTTGACTGCCAACAGTTCCCGGTTTCCTACATCATAATTTGCCTCTGCAGGGGTAAGGCGGCGAGAGAAGAAAGCGCATGGATGAAGCTTGTTTCCTGGGCCGGAACGTTGGGACAGCACCGCCCCTACACCCGTGTCCGAGGCGTCAACTTCCACTATGAACTGCTTGCCGGGGTCAGGCTGGATAAGGACTGGGGCAGAGGTAAACAGTACCTTAAGGCGAAGGAAAACCTTGGCAGCCTCTGGGGACCAGCAGAAAGGGATCTTGGTAGAGGTCAACCGGGTCAGGGGGGCTGCCACCTTGCTGTAATCACGGATAAACCGTCTGTAGAAATTGGCAAACCCCAGGAATCGCTGTAGTTCCTTCCGACACGAGGGGGTTGGCCATTCAGTCACTGCCTGGATCTTGGCCGGGTCTGCCTGGATGAATCCCCTTCGAATTACGAACCCCAGGAAAGTCACGGTGTCTTCATGGAACTCACACTTCTCTGCCTTTACGAATAGCCGATTCTCGAGAAGCCGAGTGAGCACCTGACGGACATGGGAGATGTGTTCCTCCTTGGACCTGGAGAAGATTAATATATCATCTAGATATACAAAAACAAAGCGATTCAGGAAGTCCCTCAGGACATCGTTTACCATGGCCTGAAAAACAGCCGGAGCATTGGTGAGGCCAAAGGGCATGACCAGATATTCGAAGTGGCCCAAGGGGGTGTTGAATGCCGTCTTCCACTCGTCTCCCTCCCGGATGCGCATCAAATGGTAAGCATTACGGAGATCCAGTTTAGAGAAAATGGTGGCTTCCTGCAAAAGATTAAAGGCAGACGAGATGAGTGGCAATGGATATTTGTTTTTAATGGTGATTTGGTTCAGGCCCCGGTAGTCGATGCAGGGCCGAAGAGACTGGTCCTTCTTGGTCACAAAAAAGAATCCAGCACCAAGAGGAGAGGAGGACGGGCGGATAAGGCCTGTGGCCAGACACTCGGAAATATATTCCTCCATGGTCTCTCTTTCAGGTCGGGTCAGGTTGTACAGACGGCTGCTAGGTAAGGAAACACCTGGGAACAGGTCAATAGCACAATCGTAGGGCCGGTGTGGAGGAAGGGCCTTGGCACGGTCCTTGCTGAAAACCTCCCGGAGGTCATGGTAGTCCTGGGGGACTCTGGTCAGATCCAATGGAGGCTCTGGGCGAGATGTGCGGGAGTCTGGCCCTAGAGAGGGAATGGCAGATTGTAGGCAGCACTGATAACAGAAATCGCTCCAACCACTGATCTTACCTCGCCTCCAGTCTATTTGGGGATTGTGCTTGGCCAGCCATGGGTAACCAAGAACCAAAGGGGTCTTAGGAGCTCGGATTATGGAGAATGACAGGGTCTCATGATGATTGCCAGACACTACCAGGGTTATAGGGGGTGAGCGGTGCGTTACCTGAGCGATAAGCCTGCCGTCCAGGGCGCAGGCACGGAGAGGTGGTTCCAGAGGCTCTAGGGGCTCCCCAATCTTGGTAGCTAGACCCTCATCCATGAGATTGTCCTCAGCCCCCGAGTCGATCAGTGCGGTGGTGGCAATAGGCCCATGACGTAGGTGCAAGGTCACAGGTAGGAGGAGCCGGGGTTTGGTGGTGGGGGGAGGTTCAGAAGAAGTGCTCGCCAGTACCCCCACTTCTACTGGCGAGCTACCCCTTTTGGTCGGACAGGGCAGTTAAAGCGAAGGTGTCCTGGTTGACCGCAGTAAAGGCAGAGGCCTGACCGGAGCCTTCTTGTCCGCTCCTCAGGTGAAAGCCTGGCCCCTCCTAGCTGCATGGGTTCGGAGGTGTCAGAAGGAACCGGAACCTGAGTGACGAAATCCGGGGTCTGGGATCGAGCGGGTCCGGTGGAAGAATAAGCCTGTGCATGGACAGGGTGGTTAGTCCTTTCCAATCGACGTTCGCGGAGACGTCCATCCAGGCGTATAGCCAATTCTACCAGGCCATGGAGTTCCAGGGGCTCATCGCGGGCCACCAGTTCGTCCTTGAGCTGCTCGCTTAACCCCCGGCGGAATGCCCCACGGAGGGCGGAATCATTCCACCCGGAGTCAGCGGCTAGCGTCCAGAATTCAACGGCGTAGTCGGCAACTGCCCGGGAACCCTGGTGCAGGTTGAGAAGCCGGCTGGATGCAGTACCCTCATGGTCCGGGTGGTCAAACACAGTCCGGAACCGACGGATGAAATCGGTGTATGAGCCCTCCGCAGTGTTTACCTGGGACTGGGCGGCCTCTGCCCACATTAATGCCCTCCCACGCAGAAGACCAATAACATATGTAATTTTACTGGCTTCGGAGGCAAAGGACATGGGTCGCCGCTCAAACACCAGACTACACTGGAATAGGAAGCCCCGGCACTTGTGGAGTTCCCCATGATATGGTTCTGGGTGGATGGTAGGTGGCTCCATGGCTGGGGACTGGGGCAAGGGTGCTTGGGACGCCAGGGTTACAGGCACAGAAGCGGTGGGCTGACTAGAGGAGGACAGTGGAGCTTGGGAACTACCAAAGACCTGAGGGGAGGAAGGGGTGGCAGAGGAAAATTGGGCGACCTGCCTGGAGAGGTCAGTCATTTGCTGAGCAAGCAAGCGGTTACCTTCTAAGAGGGACCTGAGTAGCTTATCGTGCTGGCCCAGCCAAGCTTCCTGGCGGCTAACAGCCATCTCCAGGGGCCTCTGGTCAGCTGACTGAGACTCTGCGGGTTCCATATCAAGTGGCCAGATCGTACTGTTATGGTCTGAGACCAACTGGACAGAAAGATGGAACCACAATGCAGAGAATAAGACTAAGACCAGGTACGGGGCGATAAGTTTATTAACAACAACTATAGCAAATACAAGGGAGGTAAAGGAACTGGTAGAGACTGGATGGGAACAGGGAGCTGACTGGCGAGGCTGGAAACATGGTAAGGGGGCCAGGAGGGCAGAGCCGGACGGACAGGCAGGAGGCAGAGAGTGTGGCGTAGCAGGACGAGACAAGAAGCTGGTCGACTGAATCCGGACAGTCAGGACAGGAAGGTCTTGGCGGCGAGGAACACAGCTGGGAGGTGGTACCACGGAGTTAAGCAGGAGGTAGGAACTGAAACAGGCAAAAAACAAGAGCAGTGAACAAACCAGGAAATACAACAGGCATAGGAGCCTAAAGGTAGCTTTAGCATTTCGTGCTTCAGCACAATACCAGCAACGTAGCGCAGACGATCTGGCAAGGAGTGGAGAGAAAGCTGCTGTCTTTATGCACTGCTTAACGAGGAGGTAATGAGGATCAGGTGAGAGGTAGCAGTGGCTAGAAGATCTGATTGGTGCTCTGAAGACAACTCGCTCCACCAATAGATCCCTGAAAGCCTGCACACGCCCACACACACACAACACACTCACAGAAAGGGACCGGGGTAAAATAACAAGACTTGGGGGAAATGGAGAGCTAAGGGACGTACTCTAACAGTATCAGTGTTCCTGAGTTCTGTATCAGTGTTCCTGAGTTCTGTATCAGTGTTCCAAAGTCCTGTATCAGTGTTCCTGAGTTCTGTATCAGTGTTCCAAAGTCCTGTATCAGTGTTCCTGAGTTCTGTATCAGTGTTCCTGAGTTCTGTATCAGTGTTCCTGAGTTCTGTATCAGTGTTCCAAAGTCCTGTATCAGTGTTCCTGAGTTCTGTATCAGTGTTCCTGAGTTCTGTATCAGTGTTCCTGAGTTCTGTATCAGTGTTCCTGAGTTCTGTATCAGTGTTCCAAAGTTCTGTATCAGTGTTCCTGAGTTCTGTATCAGTGTTCCTGAGTTCTGTATCAGTGTTCCTGAGTCCTGTATCAGTGTTCCTGAGTTCTGTATCAGTGTTCCTGAGTTCTGTATCAGTGTTCCTGAGTTCTGTATCAGTGTTCCAAAGTTCTGTATCAGTGTTCCTGAGTTCTGTATCAGTGTTCCTGAGTTCTGTATCAGTGTTCCTGAGTTCTGTATCAGTGTTCCAAAGTCCTGTATCAGTGTTCCTGAGTTCTGTATCAGTGTTCCAAAGTTCTGTATCAGTGTTCCTGAGTTCTGTATCAGTGTTCCAAAGTCCTGTATCAGTGTTCCTGAGTTCTGTATCAGTGTTCCAAAGTTCTGTATCAGTGTTCCAAAGTCCTGAGTTCTGTATCAGTGTTCCTGAGTTCTGTATCAGTGTTCCTGAGTCCTGTATCAGTGTTCCTGAGTTCTGTATCAGTGTTCCTGAGTTCTGTATCAGTGTTCCTGAGTCCTGTACCCGTGTTCCTGAGTCCTGTACCCGTGTTCCTGTGACTCCTCTGAGTTTTTATATCGTTTTTTTGGTCCTGATGGTTGTGGTGATCTGTATGGACCTCAGATCTTCACCTCTGCTCTGTGAAAATCAATCTTGAGGTAAGAACAGGTGTTCCTTATGAGCGGGAGTCGGACTGGAGGTGTGTGTGAGTGTGTCAGGGAGTGTGTGTGTGTGACAGTGTGTGTGTGTGTGTGTGTGTGTGTGAGTGTGTGATGGAGTGTGTGGTGCGCGACCTTGGCTTCCCTTCACAAATCTGACACAGCACACCTGCTGGCCTGATCCCATCCGATCTGATCCGATCTGCATCCTGACTCTCGGGTCACCAGCAGCTATTGTCCTTGTGGTCCAAAAAAAATGATGATAAGAACTAAAGAGGCTGAGAAGCTCATTTACTGAGGAACATGTGAGTGTGACTGCAGCTCAGCGGTGGTGGGCGTCTATTTATATAATTATAATAATAATAACAATAATAAATAATAATAATAATAATAATATTAATAATAATAATAATAAATAATAAGGATAATATAATAACAATAAATAATAATAAAAATAATAAATAATAATAATAAATAAATAATGATAATATTAATTATATTAATAATAATAATAATATTAATAATAAAATAAAATAATATATTAAAATAATAATAATAAAATAAGAATAACAATAAAAACAAAACAAAAATAATATTAATAATAATAACAATAATAATAATATTAATAATAATAACAATAATATTAATAATAATAAAAATAATAATAGTAATAATAATAATAACAATAATAATAATAACATCACTTTATTTAGGTGATCCTCAGCAGTGGGGCGCAGCATCATACCCGTCTTTCTCGTCTCCATCATTTCTTATCGCGTCCAAACTTCCCATAAAAGGTCAGCGGCGGCACACGAGCGCTCTCTAATCCCGCGTAAAATTGCGTTCCTGTCGTCTAAGGAACGAGGCGCGGTACATTTCCCGGAGAATCGCTCGCTCCCAATTTAATCTCGCCGTGACCGGGCCTTTCACAAAAAACCAAAACATTAGAGACGGAGGAAATGATGCGATCGCTAATGGCGGCGTCTATTTTCAGATAATAATCGCTGCCGAATGACAACAGGAAGGAACGGAGAGGACAGAGATTCAGATCTCAGATCTCTGCTTCTCCTGAGCGTGTCCTTCTGCTCGGACGCCCACGCCAGCCATGCCAACCACGCCAATGACGCCAAGAAGTCAAGACGCCAAGACGCCAAACGGCTCTTTCTGTTCTACGTGGACAAAAGTATTGGGACGCCCCTTCTAATGACTGAATACATGTGTTTCAGCCATTACAATTGCTAACTGGTGTAATAAATCACTTATATGAAGGAAATCATATGCTTCTGAGTTTGCAGCAACAGTTTAGGGAAGGTCCTCTCCTGTTCCAGCATGACTGTTCCCCTGTGCACAAAGCAGCTCTATAAAGACATGAAGAAAAGCCTCTTAGCCCCACTCAACAGCTCTGGGATGAACCGGAACATCAACTGAGGCTTTCTTCAACGTGCCCAGCCATACAAATCCTGTCATATTTTGACTAAATGGGCACAAATTCCCACAGAAAGTCCAAAATCATCATGCATCAGTGCATGTACTTACACTATATGGACAAAAGGTTTGGGACGCCCGTTCTAATCACTGATTTCAGGTGTTTCAGCCATAACAATCACTAACAGGTGTAATAAATCACTTATATGAAATACATTATATTTGCAGCAACAGTTTAGGGAAGGTCCTCTCCTGTTCCAGCATGACTGTTCCCCTGTGCACAAAGTGAGCTCTATAAAGACATGAAGAAAAGCTCCTCAGCCCCAATGAACAGCTTTGGAATGAACCGGAACATGAACATTAGCTCCCAGCCATACAAAGGCTGTCATATTTTGACTGAACAGGCACAAATTCCCACAGACATACTTCAAAATCTTGTGAGAAGTCATTCTAGATGAAAAGATCACACACAGGTCGCTTAAAATGAGACGTCCAACAAGATGACAGTCAGGCGTCCGAATACTTTCAGCCTGTGGTCCGGATTTGTTCACTAAAGGAACTCGCGATTTAACCGCTGTCTCTTTTCGACGGGACTCAAATTAGCGAGCTAGCATGTGCCACTTTGACACGGCGCGACGTTCGGTGCTGGTAAAGTAAAGCAGGTGAAGTGTGACTGATACAAAATACACAACGTTTAGCTAATGAGACGCCATCAGCGCAGCTCATGCAACATTCATTTCCAAAGCCGCCGCCTCCACCGCCGCCACCGCGCTTCCCAAAGTGCATGAATGTATAAATCATCCCATTAGCAAGCAAATGGCTGCCACATCCTGTCAGCTACCGCCGAGATGCGCGCCTTCACGCCGGCGTAGCGACAACACGGCACCACGTGGAGCGTTCTCTCCGCCCGAACGCGCGAGGAACACGCTCGACTGCGAGCCGACGAGTTAAAGCAGGTGTGGCGTGTCAGGAAGACGAGAATTCATCCTGAAGTAGAGCTGAAGATGCCATCACTACCAACCGGAGACAAGCGGGCGTGTCTGAAAGATTATGTATTTATTTATTAGGATTTTAACATCATGTTTTACACTTTGGTTCCATTCATGACAGGAGTGGTAGTTACTGCTACTGTTTTGTATCTCCAGTTCACCTCATGTGCACGTCTTTGTACTGTGGGAGGAAACCGGAGCACCTGGATGAAAACCCACACAGACACGGTACATGAGAACATGCAAACCCCACAAATAAAGGAAGCGGACCGATCCACCTGGACCTTCTTCCTGTGAGACGACCCACCAAGCAGCGTGAAAGAAGAAAGATCTCAAGCTCTCAGGTTCGAATCTCCATTCTGCTATCAACCGGTTGGGCGCCCACACGGACACACGATTGGCTGTGTGTCTGCAGGGGGAGGGACGGCTAAAACAGGGTTCCTTATCACTGGTGTACTTTATGAGCGGCCTCTGCTGGACCGCTTTATGTAAGAAAAAACGACTGGAAACTTCGGAAGGGGCGCGCGACCACCTCGACCTTCCTCAGGCGAGGGTGGAGGTGGCATCAACGACGAGAAAGAGATAATGTCAAATTGGTCATGCCAGCAAACGTCTACATGATGTGAGACGACGACCATCTCCATCTCTCGGGTTCGAATCTCAGCTCTGCTATCAACCGGTCGGGCGCCTACACGGACACACGATCGGTTGTGTGTCTGTAGGGGAGGGCCGGCTAAAACAGGGTTCCTTGTTGCTAGTGTACTGTAAAAGTGCCTCTGCTGGCTGGTCAAGGCTTTACACAGAGGTGAAACAATAGGCTGGAAAAGTTGGAGGGGGCGCATTACTGCCTCGACCCTCCTCGATCGGGGTAAAAGTGGCATCAGCGACAAGAGCCAGCGAGCATCCACATGATGGGGGAGGGATCTAGGTGGTGTTACAGGGAACTGGAAATGACTAAATGAGGTAGAAAATAAAAAGACTATTTAAGCTTCTTCACCTGAAGTAACTTTCTCATAGTGACCTCCCAAAATCTTGCCAGTCATGTGACCATTTTTCGAGTTCATCGGTGCACCCCAGCCTCGCTGACTCACGGAAAGAATCCCGGTGAAAAGTACGGATCCACGTCTCGTTAGCGTAATCATTTCTGATCGCCCCGCCTCCGCCGCTCAGCGCCTCGTCTACCTTTGTCAGAAAGCATCGAGGCTGAAATCGTCGCCGCACGCGTGCGACACCATTACGACCATTACCCTCTCCGGCGCTGAGGAGCGGCGCTGGGAAACACACACACGCTGCTGTGATAAGTACCGGGATGGCAGATCGTTCTCTGCCTCCTCATCGTCCGCCCAGTCGCCGCAGCTCGAGCCAAATGTCACGGCACAGAAGCATAGTCAAGTTGGCAGCGCCAGCCGAACGACGGGCGGATGAGAAAGAGCTCATGACCGCCTGTCCTCCCAAGTGCGGAGGGAACGGGCATCATCGTTGGTGACGGCTGTAATTCAGGGAGCAGAAATGAGGGGCAGTAACGTACAGAGGTTCACTCTGTTCACTGTGCTGAAACTTCATGAGGGGGCGGAGGGCTAATAAAAAGGCTTTCGGGAGGAAGCTGAGGGATTTTCGGAAACTCTTTAGTCTGAAGTGGCAGAAAAACTGGTACAGAGGACTGTAGCGACTGCTGGTGGCTCCATAACGGTACAGGGATTGTTTAGCTGGCGTTCCATGGTGCCCCTGGTAGGTCTACAAACGTCTCCGACAGGTGAACGCTACAAGTTGGGTCAGTTAAATGGAGAGTCCTCTGTGTGTATAAACATTTGGGAGGATTTGGAACTTTCCTACTATTCTTTGCTAAGGAGGGCTGCAGACTAGCACTGCCGATCCACTGCCGCTAGGATCGAGGGTTCAAATCCCCAGTGGTGCTGTCGGCCAGTCTGGTGTCTACACGGTGTCTGGATTGCACCCGGTGCTTTTGAGAAACTGAATGATTTTTAAACCAGGTTCTAAATGTTAAATGTTCATAAATGTTAGTTTTTATTTATTTATCATGGAATTCGCAGGTATGTTTATAATGGTGAAGTAAAACCAGTGCAGCTGGTGTCTTTAGTATATTTGTAAAAGCACCAACTGCTGGTCTGTATGCACAGCTATGAAAATGTAATAAAATTAATAAAAACAAATAGATAATGCTAAAGCGCGGCGATAAGGCAGTAAAACTCTGAGCTATTGTGCTATAAAAACAGACCCTAGGCTGTAACGAACCAATTTATGCTTTCATAAGAGTGCTTATCTAATAAGTGGAGGATATAATAAAAGCACGTCTCTATATATACGATCCCAGTGTGTGTTGGACGCGCATCAGTCGTACCCGAGCTGCGCTGGGATGCTTTTAGCTGCTCGGATCATCCAGGAGAAAAAAAACAACAACTTTTGTGTGGATTTTAGTTCAGAATATCTGAGAAATTCTGAGGTTTAGAAAGACGTGAGGAAACAAGAAGCAGTTTCAGCCGTTATACAGACGTCATTCCATCAGGTTCACTGAACAATTCATCCATCCATCATCCATCTGCTTACTCATCCATCCATCTATCCATCATCCATCCATCATCCATCCATCATCCATCCATCATCCATCCATCATCCATCCATCTATCCATCATCCATCCATCATCCATCCATCATCCATCCATCCATCTATCCATCATCCATCCATCATCTATCCATCATCCATCCATCATCCATCTGCTTACTCATCCATCCATCTATCCATCATCCATCCATCTATTCATCCATCCATCTATCCGTCTATCTGTATGTCTGTCTGCCCGTCCGTCCATCCATCTATCAATCCATCAATTCATCTATCTGTCTGTCCATCTGTCCGTCTGTTCGTCCATCTATCTATCCATCCATCAGTTAATATATCCATCCATTCATCTATCTGTCTATTCATCCATCCATCAATTCATCTGTCTGTCTGTCTGTCTGTCTGTCTGTCTGTCTGTCTGTCTGTCCATCCATCCATTCATTTATCCATCCATTAATTCATTTGGTCACTGTCTGTTTTACCACCGCTTTATCCTGGTCAGGGTTGCAGTGGGTCATTAGGTGAAAGGTAGTAAACACCCCACCCCAGGTCACCAGTTCATCACAGGAAACACACACACACACACTTAGGGTAATTTCTTGTATCTTCAATTAACCTGACTGCATGTCTTTGGACTGTGGGAGGAAACCGGAGCACCCGGAGAAAACCCACACAGACACGGGGAGAACATGCAAACATTCAAACACCACACAGAAAGAACTTGGGGAAAATCGAACCCAGGACCTTTTTACTGTGAGGCGACAGTGTTAGCCACTGCACCACCATACCAAAAAGTGTAACCAGTAAAATTATGAATGAATGAATGAATGAATGAATGAATGAATGTCAGTACTGTACCATATTATTATCAGAGTGGAACTAAATGATCTTAAAGGAAACCTTTACATTTACAACCTTTACGTTTACAACCTTTACATTTACAACCTTTACATTTACAACCTTTACATTTACAACCTTTACGTTTAGTCTCTATATTTACTTTTCTAAGGTTTATAAAACTTTTAACAGAAACACTTTATATCAGGATGAAAAATCACCACCCAGCTCTCGTATAATCGTATTAGTACTTTCATTCGCTGTAAAAACGACATTATTTTTGTCTAGACTCAGACATGATCAGCGTCGAGAGCAGAGCTTCAGTGTTTCCTTTTATTTCTCAATCGTTTTCCTGCCGCTGCCCTTTAAAAGTAATACGGGCACAGAGAAACTCTCATAATGCAGAAACCTTCAGCAGAACAGAAATAAAATGCTGTCAGACTCTCAGAAGTTTCACCTCAGATAAACTTTTCCTGTTTCTCCTCTCAGCTGGACATCATGCAGCTACACGGTGACAAAAACCGCAGATCCGGATCAATACGGAGAAAAACGATCGATTTAATCAGCGATTTATTGACGACTCTGAGATGGAAGCTGGAATGTAGAGGAGTGAAAGTCGTGCTGGTGTTAAACACCTTCATTCTTCTCACAGACATGAACTTATTCAACGTGAGCTACAGTAAAAGCCAAAAGTATTCGGACACCTGACCATGAGCTTGGTGTCCTATTTTAATAAAGGGCGTCTCATCAGACTTTGACGTATGCCTGTCGGAATTTGTGCCCATTCAGTCAAAAGATGACAGCAGTTGATGTTCCGGTTCATTCCAGAGCTGCTGAGTTGGGCTTTATAGAGCTTGCGGCGTTGGAAGCATATCAGATTATATTATATAATCTATATTATATTTATTATATTACATAATCTATATAATATTTATTATATTATATAACCTATATTATATGTATTATATTACATAATCTATATTATATTTATTATATTATATAATCTATATTATATTTATTATATTATATAATCTATATTATATTTATTATATTATATAATCTATATTATATTTATTTTATTATATAATCTATATTATATTTATTATATTATATAATCTATATTTAAATAAAATATTACATTATATAATTATATTATATTATACCTGATTATATATTATATTATATTATATTATATAATTACATTATATTACACCTGATTATATATTACATTATATTATAATATATTATTAAATCATATCTGATTATTTATTATATTATATTATATAATTACATTATATTATACCTGATTATATATTATATTATATTATATAATTACATTATATTACACCTGATTATATATTATATTATATTATAATATATTATTAAATTATATCTGATTATTTATTATATTATATTATATAATTACATTATATTATACCTGATTATATAATAGATTATGTTATGTAATCAGGTGTAATAAAGGAATTATATGATTGATTTATTTACACCCTATTTCAGTCGCTTCCTGCCGTGCCACCTGAGCCTTATTCGTTTTAAGGTGCTACCTGCTGTACCACATTTACAGAACGGTGCCCACTAGGCATCTGCTTACCCTGCCCATGCCAAAGGTCCTAGCTCGTCCAATCAGCTACAGTTTAACACTGATGGCACCGAATTCCTGAAATAATGCCTGAACGGATAAACCAGCCTTATTTCATTTCTTTCCGTGTTTGAAGAGCTGACAGTCGGTTGCTGTTCCTCCGTCTCCTCAGACTTTGTATAGAATTTATTCTGTTATTGAAATTGATGCGAGGCCTCGTGAGCCGTCACCGTCACCGCGCTCATTCACCGAGCTCCGTCACCACGCTCCGTCACCGCTACCGATTTTTAATATCTGTATTTTATGCGGCGTGAGTGCGTCGGGCCGAGAGCTGCCAGGATGTAAACGTGGTGCAACAGTCACAGAGCCGCAGGATTGATTCGCAGGTGACGGGTGAGTCCGGCGTCCAGGTCTGAAGGTGACGGTCAAAAAAATCTCCTCTGCTGCATTTCCACATCAGCGTTCACTGGATCCGGACCCGTCCTTCACAAACCGAGTGACCTAGAGTGAGGGGCAGGGAGGGTGGGCACGGTGCCCCAGGGCGTGAGTGGAACCCGAGCACCTCCCTCCCTCCCCCGGGGCCGATCCAGTCATTCTGCAGAGCTAATTAAGGGCCACTGTTCAGGCTGATTAGTTTCCATTGTGTAATTACAGAGCAAGCTGTTGAGCGGATGCTTGCAGGAACTCGGCGGCGCTGCAGGATCTGCACGGTGGAGTCCGGGCCGTACGCCGTGACCTTCACACACACACACACACAAATGCATACACACTAATGCATACATAATACCTACACATTTATAACAAACCTGCACGCATGTTTGCTTGTTTATTTCGTCTTTGCACAACCTATAAGAATAATTAATTCCAGGATAATTATAGACGCACTGCCAGCACAGAGAACTATTATAAAAAATTAATTAATTGTAGTTAATTAGTTAATAAATAAGTGCAGTAAACAACGAGCTGTATCAGATTATGTATTTAAAGATGAGTGGACAGACATCCTATTGGCCGCTTCTTTACCCCAGCCAGCGATGAGTTTTCATGAAGAGCTGTACAGCGTACGGAGGATAACGTCACGTTCCTTCATCACTCCTGCCAGGGCCTCAACCAAACAGCAGAAGACACTGATGAAGCTGGAATGATCAGGAACCCTGTTTGACCCTCCCTCCCTCAAACACTCTTGAATCTGGAGCTTGAACCCTTAATGGTGCAGCGGACTATTATAGGAACCCACCGCTGATATCCACATCTAGGTTCGAATCTCAGCTGTGCTATCAGCCCGCCAGGCGTCCACAAAGACACGATTGGATACGTCTTATAAAAGGATGTGATGGATTGGTGCCCTGTCCAGACGGATTCTGACCCACGACCCACCACCACGATCAAACAGGTCAGCAGTAGCTCAGCGGTTAGGATACTGGACTGGTGCTAATTAAAGTGTGCCACCATCATTAGGTTGCCACTGTTGGACCCCTGAGCAAGGCCCTCAACCCTCAAATGCTCAAAATGTATTCAGTCATAATAAAAGAGTGCAGGACTGGACTGGAGAAAAGGTGAATCAAACTTTTAAATGTTCCACTAAACACAGAGTGTGTGTCACTTTTACACAACCTACACGTGTCGCGTCTCCAGCGGCGGCACGCCGACACGGGCCAGTTTATCTTTAACACCGCCGCTCAATATTTATGTGCTACGGAAGCCGTGCAAAACCGGTATCTGGATTTCACGGGTGTTCGTCACGCGTCGCTGCCGCAATTATACGGGAGCGGAGGACCGGGCTCGGCTGGAAAAGCCGATAACAACCCCAAAACAAAATAAAGCAATTCCATTTCCGGCATAAATAAAGAAATAAATAAAGCTCGGCGTGTAGAGCCGGCAAATTGAATTGTGTTCAATCTTCAAAGCACTCGCGCTCCCCGAAACGTTTTATTTCTGGGATAATTAAGGACGGAGAGACGCTTCCGCTCCAGTCAGTCCTCTGTCCCCGCCAGAGCGTTTCCAGCAGAGATTAAAGAGGTACAGTAGACGTTCTGAAGTGCGCTCACGCCCCGATTTTACTTTTACAGGCCTGCCAGACCCCCACGGAGCATCGGGGTAAAACAACGACGCTCACGACTCGAACCGATCCGAGTCTGGAGCCAATTAGCACTTCAAACCTGCTCGGATTCATTTGCAGCCGTAAAAAATAAACATCCTGACAAACACGTGTTGTTTAAACGAGCGTCGTTCAGAGAGGTGAGACGGGCCAGAGCGGGTGTGAATCTCACACAGCTGATATTACTGTAGCTGCCGTGATTTATTGTACAAACTCGACGACAAAACACACGACGCGGTGTAAAGCACACACACCGTCACTGTGAGACGAGGACAAAAAAAAACTCGTCACGTCGTCATAACTGGGCGAGAAAGCAATCTAGTGCTGTAAAATTAATCCATTCATTTATTTATTCAGTGTTATTTCTACTATGGTTTTATCCTGGTCAGGGTTGCGGTGGGTCCGATTTATTGACCGAAAGGTAGGAAACACCCCGGACAGGTCACCATCACAAGCCACACACACACGTCAATTAGCTAATCTCCAGTTAGTGACTGCACGTGTTTGGACTGTGGGAGGAAACTGGAGCACCTGGAGGAAACCCACAAAGACAAGGGGAGAACATGCAAACTTCACACAAACAGGGTGCCACCATTGAGCTAGACAGCTAGATAGACAGACAGATAAATATAAAGATGAATAGCTAGATATAAAGATGAATAGCTAGATAGAAAGATGGATAGATAGATAGATAGATAGATAGATAGATAGATAGATAGATAGATAGATAGATAGATAGATAGATAGATAGATAGATAGATAGATAGATAGATAGATAGATAGAAGACGAATAGACAGACAGACAGACAGACAGACACACACACACTTTATTAATCCCATATGGAAAGTCAGTTATTAGAGCAGCTTAAGATACATTATTGTCTGTAATCACCTGGCATGTTGGCAAGGTGTGCTGTGTTCAGAATGGTCAGCAGTGCTCTGGACTCTGGGCACTGGGTCCAAACAACAATCCTGGTCAGGTGCTTCAGTTCATACCTGCTGAAGCACCACGAAAAAAATTATGCAAATAAGGAGGATTAAGCTCCAGACCTGAGGGTCCCTGGAGTGGACAGACTTTGATCCAA
Source organism: Trichomycterus rosablanca (assembly GCF_030014385.1). NCBI lineage: Eukaryota > Metazoa > Chordata > Actinopteri > Siluriformes > Trichomycteridae > Trichomycterus > Trichomycterus rosablanca. The sequence goes on from NC_086009.1 coordinate 20,793,022, forward strand.
ACCTCTCGTCTGGTTTCTCTAAAAAGGTCATTCAATCAGCATGTTCACACACACACACACACACACATACAGCATGACGTTTCTTTAATCTGATCACTGTCAGTAAAGAGGATTTTAATAAGACCTGGAGCTCATAATCAGATTAATTAGACGCTGGAGGGTGCTTGCTGGAGCCTATCCCAGCTTTTCAATGGGTACAAGGCACACAGTAACACCCTGGGCGGGGCACCAGTCCATCACAGGGCACACACACACACACACATACACTCATTCACCTATAGTGTCTCCAATTAGCCTGGCTGCATGTTTTTGGACTGTGGGAAGAAACCGGAGCTCCCGGAGGAAACCCACGCAGACATGGGGAGAACATGCAAACTCCGCACAGAAAGGACCCAGACCGCCCCGCCTGGGGATCGAACCCAGGACCCAGGACAAATGCTATTAAAATATAGCGACCTCTGTGTGATCATTTCAGCTACACAACAACAGCCGCTCTTCTGAGAAGCTTCTCACCAGACTTTAAAGTACATCTATGTATGGGAATTTGTGCCCATTCAGTCAAAAGATCACTTGTATGGCTGGGCAGTGATGCTGAATAAGAGCATTTATAATCATTTCTGCCCATGTGTTGAGATCGGGCGCTTGTAGCACCTCTAAATATGTTAGCGATCGAATCTAATGAGCTTATTCATTCACATCCTGGCACTTCCTCGTCTCATTGTTCCGTACCGGACCGCCTGGCACTCGGCGGCACTCGGCTGCGTGAGCGTCCTCCGGCACCAGGCTGACGCTCTTGGCGCTTTTCCGGCAGAAGCAGCAGAGATCTGACACGGTGGCAGATGTCAATATGAGTCAATATGAAGCTCTCAGACAGATCTCGCTCTTTCTCTCACCGCCCACGTCTTCAAGCTGACACACGGAGGGCGACGCGTCTCCGAAGAATAAAAGAGAGAGAAAAAAACACACAAACCAGAACCAGAAAATAAAAAACCCAGTACAAAAACACTCGCGCGAGGAGCTGGAGGAGAAAATCTAACCGAAGGGGCCGAGCGGCGAGCGGTCTGAGTGCACCGTGCTGCGATGGGAGCCTGTAAAGGCCGGCAGGTCAGCGCGGTCTGATGTTGCAAAGCGGCCAAAATAGATGCGGTGAGATCTGGAGAGCTGGAGGCGGTCTGGCCGAGGATGAAGGTGCTTCGGAAGCAGACAGGTGCTCGGCTCGGTTTGACATCGCACTTCTTGCTTTTTAATCTCAGCAGGTCGTCAGAACGTCGGCGCGCATCAAAAAGCTCCGGGGAAGCGAAAACACGAAGAGATCAGGGGTTTTATTCTCCTTACATCATCTGTGGTTCGATTTTTGTAATGCATTAACGAGGTTCTGTTTCGTCAGCTTTTAGATGACGTAGATCGGTCCAGCGTTTGTGATAAAATGTCAACTTTATCTTTTACTATGTTGTATTACAGATTCTTCCAAGAATTACACTTATATTACCACGCATTACTGTAAAACTAGCTGTAAATGGACGTCAGTATTCATGCTGACATTTAAGTAACTATTTTACTGTAGAGAAAGGAAGCTAGCAGGACACTGAGTGCACATTCAGTGACTGATTGTAAAAAATAACACTAAGGCTTAGCTGTTGGCTCACATCTATTTACAATATTTTAGGTGTTTGGTGAGGTATAATACGCTAACCCACTACCGGGGATCTAGGGAACCAGGAAGAGGAACTGGCTACGACTAAATTTGGAGACAAAGGAGAAAATGTAAAAATAAAATAGTAAAAAAAAATAACAGCAGTAAAAAACGATCCAACACGACTCGATTTCTCATCCAAACCCGAGAATCCTGACCGCACCGGTTCTGCGACGGGCATCCCTCATCAGGCCGGACGTCACTTTACCTCAGAGCTATCACCCTGATCTACATCTACATCACACCAACCAGGTCTGACAGAAAGCCGGAGCACTGCATTATTACTGAGAGTACGACGGTCACGGAACACTCGGAGGAGAGAGACGGGTCCAGGTCCACCAGGATCCAGAGAGTCGCCTGTCACTCCGGAATCAGAGAGAATCAGAGAGACGGAGTCACTTCACATCCCGAGTCAGGGAGGTCGACGGAGGGAGGGTGAAGGATGCCGACGGGGTTTAATTTTTTTGACACTTGACGTTGCAAAATAATCTACATTACCATATTTGGTCGTGTTTCCTTTAGGACGAGGCTCATACAGGGTCACAAGGGAGAGGTGGGATCCAGGGTTCGAATCCCCAGCCATGTAAATACAGACATTATTGGCTATATCTAAGAAGGAGGAAGGGTGGCCGAGGCCCCGCAATGGATTGGCATCCCGTCCAGGGTCTGCTACTGCACTGCATTGCACCCAGATTCTGAAAAAGCTGGACCCACTGCAACCCTGACCAGGATAAAGATTCGAATATCACGTCACGATTAACGAATTTAATCCAAAGCGGCTTAGGTAGCGTGACAGTGCATTCACTGTCCGAGCAATTAAGGGTGAAGGGCCTTGCTCAAGGGTCCAAAAGTGTCAACCTGGAATTAAACCAGTGAGGCTTGAACCAGCAACCTTCTGATTACTTAACTGCTAGGTGGCAACTGGTCTATATAACTATAATAAAACCCCACCGGGTGCTGTTCCCAAACACATATATAGGAAGTTTATAATAAGTTTAGGGAAGGTCCTTTCCTGTGACTTTATGAGCTCTGAGCCTCGACCTCAGTGCCACTCAGACTGATCAGCATCAGTGCCCAGACATGCAAATCAGCTCTTCTGACTGAATGGGCACAAATTCCCACAGACATACTTCAAAATCGTAATGAAGAGGATTTATTTTAATGTGTATTTCGTGTGTAGCCGAATCCCCCAGACTTGCATGATTTATCTCCTGGCGTCTGTATAAATCCTCCTCACTCTCTCACCCGTTGCCCTTCACCATGATGGATTTATGATCAGTATCTCACGTCGCATTGTGCAGAAACACCAGAAGGACGTATGGATTTCATCAGCGGCCTCGTCCGCGGTGTGAAGGCTGGGTGAGGAATAACACACCCCATCCGGAACAGCTTCCGCCCGTACGACAGATCTATTACGCACCGCGTAGCGCGGCGCGGAGCTCCGGCGGCGGTTCGGTCCGATTCATCATTTCTCGGGCTGTACGACCGCGCGACCGGGGCGGAAGCTTCGGGTGATTGATGCCGCCTACTTTGAATCGGAACTGCTACGACGGCGGCGATATATACAGATCTAAACAAGACAATCGGCTGAGTGCGCCGAGAGCAGGAAAAAAAAAACGATACGCAGCTAATAAATCACACGTCTCTTCATCCAATTAAGCAAAGCAGCCCGGCTGTATTAAAGTCGATAGCTCAGCCAAACAGCTCGTCTGATTTTAGAAGAAAACGCGGCCGGTTTACGTGAGCGACATTTTAAATCAGCGTTTGTTTTTATGAGCGAACAGAGCGTCTGAATTCAGCCGATTCAGCTTCAGGAATCACTGACAGCTCAATAAAATCACCAGCATGAGCGCTGATGTGCTGCTTAACACCATTCTACACGTTTAGGATGAATTAGAATCCTGACTGTGAGCCAGGCCTCATCGTTTAACACTTACATTCATTCAGTCTGTTTTACTACAGTTTTATCCTGGTCAGGGTCGCGGTGGGTCTTATTAATTACGAAAGGCAGGAAACACAAAGGCAGGTCGTTAATCCATTACAGGGCACACACACATTTACATTCACACACACACACACACACACACACACACACATTTACATTCACACACACACACACACACACACACACACATACACACACACACATTTACATTCACACACACACACACATTTACATTCACACACACACACATTTACATTCACACACACACACACACACTTTTACATTCACACACACACACACACACTTTTACATTCACACACACACACACACTTTTACATTCACACACACACACACACACACATTTTTACACTTTTACATTCACACACACACACACACTTTTACATTCACACACACACACATTTTTACATTCACACACACACATTTTTACATTTTTACATTCACACACACACATTTTTTAATTTTTACATTCACACACACACACACACTTTTACATTCACACACACACACATTTTTAAATTTTTACATTCACACACACACACACTTTTACATTCACACACACACACATTTTTACATTCACACACACGCACACACACTTTTACATTCACACACACACACACACACTTTTACATTCACACACACGCACACACACTTTTACATTTTTACATTCACACACACACACACACTTTTACATTCACACACACACACACATTTTTACATTCACACACACACACTTTTACATTCACACACTTACATTCACACATACACACACACACACACATTTTTACATTCACACACACATTTTTACATTCACATACACACACACACACACAGACACGGGGAGAACATGCAAAAACCCTTCATCATACTGCCGCATTACATTTACATTGTAAGGGCCTCGTTTAGGGCAACCTTGCACTGCTGGGGCTTGAACCAGCAACCTGCCGAATGCTACTCCAGTAAATTGACCTTGACCTCACACTTCACCTAAATGGAAGCGAATCCCCATAGCTATGATTCTAATTCTTGGTTAAAGCTTTAGAACAGCTTTATTTGTCATTTATACAAATATAGAGATCGTTTTTTGGAAGCTGGAGTCAGAGCGCAGGGTCTGGAGCAGACCGGGTTAAGGGCCTCGCTCAAGGGCCCAACAGTGGATGCATGGCAGAGCCTGGATTAGAACCGACAATCTCCTGATTGATATCCCAAAGCTTTACCCACTGGGCTACCGTGTTCTATATATATATATATATATATATACAGTGTATCACAAAAGTGAGTACACCCCTCACATTTCTGCAGATATTTAAGTATATCTTTTCATGGGACAACACTGACAAAATGACACTTTGACACAATGAAAAGTAGTCTGTGTGCAGCTTATATAACAGTGTAAATTTATTCTTCCCTCAAAATAACTCAATATACAGCCATTAATGTCTAAACCACCGTCAACAAAAGTGAGTACACCCCTAAGAGATTACACCCCTAAATGTCCAAATTGAGCACTGCTTGTCATTTTCCCTCCAAAATGTCATGTGATTTGTTAGTGTTACTAGGTCTCAGGTGTGCATAGGGAGCAGGTGTGTTCAATTTAGTAGTACAGCTCTCACACTCTCTCATACTGGTCACTGAAAGTTCCAACATGGCACCTCATTGCAAATAACTCTCTGAGGATCTTAAAAGACGAATTGTTGCGCTACATGAAGATGGCCAAGACTACAAGAAGATTGCCAACACCCTGAAACTGAGCTGCAGCACAGTGGCCAAGATCATCCAGCGTTTTAAAAGAGCAGGATCCACTCAGAACAGACCTCGCGTTGGTTGTCCAAAGAAGCTGAGTGCACATGCTCAGCGTCACATCCAACTGCTGTCTTTGAAAGATAGGCGCAGGAGTGCTGTCAGCATTGCTGCAGAGATTGAAAAGGTGGGGGGTCAGCCTGTCAGTGCTCAGACCATACGCCGCACACTACATCAAATTGGTCTGCATGGCTGTCACCCCAGAAGGAAGCCTTTTCTGAAGTCTCTACACAAGAAAGCCCGCAAACAGTTTGCTGAAGACATGTCAACAAAGGACATGGATTACTGGAACCATGTCCTATGGTCTGATGAGACCAAGATTAATTTGTTTGGTTCAGATGGTCTCAAGCATGTGTGGCGGCAATCAGGTGAGGAGTACAAAGATAAGTGTGTCATGCCTACAGTCAAGCATGGTGGTGGGAATGCCATGGTCTGGGGCTGCATGAGTGCAGCAGGTGTTGGGGAGTTACATTTCATTGAGGGACACATGAACTCCAATATGTACTGTGAAATACTGAAGCAGAGCATGATCCCCTCCCTCCGGAAACTGGGTCGCAGGGCAGTGTTCCAGCATGATAATGACCCCAAACACACCTCTAAGACGACCACTGCTTTATTGAAGAGGCTGAGGGTAAAGGTGATGGACTGGCCAAGCATGTCTCCAGACCTAAACCCAATAGAACATCTTTGGGGCATCCTCAAGCGGAAGGTGGAGGAGCGCAAAGTCTCGAATATCCGCCAGCTCCGTGATGTCGTCATGGAGGAGTGGAAAAGCATTCCAGTGGCAACCTGTGAAGCTCTGGTAAACTCCATGCCCAGGAGAGTTAAGGCAGTTCTGGGAAATAATGGTGGCCACACAAAATATTGACACTTCAGGAACTTTCAATAAGGGGTGTACTCACTTTTGTTACCAGTGGTTTAGACATTAATGGCTGTATATTGAGTTATTTTGAGGGAAGAATAAATTTACACTGTTATATAAGCTGCACACAGACTACTTTTCATTGTGTCAAAGTGTCATTTTGTCAGTGTTGTCCCATGAAAAGATATACTTAAATATCTGCAGAAATGTGAGGGGTGTACTCACTTCTGTGATACACTGTATATATATATATACAGGGGTTGGACAAAATAACTGAAACACCTGGTTTTAGACCACAATAATTTATTAGTATGGTGTAGGGCCTCCTTTTGCGGCCAATACAGCGTCAATTCGTCTTGGAAATGACATATACAAGTCCTGCACAGTGGTCAGAGGGATTTTAAGCCATTCTTCTTGCAGGATAGTGGCCAGGTCACTACGTGATGCTGGTGGAGGAAAACGTTTCCTGACTCGCTTCTCCAAAACACCCCAAAGTGGCTCAATAATATTTAGATCTGGTGACTGTGCAGGCCATGGGAGATGTTCAACTTCACTTTCATGTTCATCAAACCAATCTTTCACCAGTCTTGCTGTGTGTATTGGTGCATTGTCATCCTGATACACGGCACCGCCATTGGATGCACATGGTCCTCCAGAATGGTTCGGTAGTCCTTGGCAGTGACGTGCCCATCTAGCACAAGTATTGGGCCAAGGGAATGCCATGATATGGCAGCCCAAACCATCACTGATCCACCCCCATGCTTCACTCTGGGCATGCAACAGTCTGGGTGGTACGCTTCTTTGGGGCTTCTCCACACCGTAACTCTCCCGGATGTGGGGAAAACAGTAAAGGTGGACTCATCAGAGAACAATACATGTTTCACATTGTCCACAGCCCAAGATTTGCGCTCCTTGCACCATTGAAACCGACGTTTGGCATCGGCACGAGTGACCAAAGGTTTGGCTATAGCAGCCCGGCCGTGTATATCGACCCTGTGGAGCTCCCGACGGACAGTTCTGGTGGAAACAGGAGAGTTGAGGTGCACATTTAATTCTGCCGTGATTTGGGCAGCCGTGGTTTTATGTTTTTTGGATACAATCCGGGTTAGCACCCGAACATCCCTTTCAGACAGCTTCCTCTTGCGTCCACAGTTAATCCTGTTGGATGTGGTTTGTCCTTCTTGGTGGTATGCTGACATTACCCTGGATACCGTGGCTCTTGATACATCACAAAGACTTGCTGTCTTGGTCACAGATGCGCCAGCAAGACGTGCACCAACAATTTGTCCTCTTTTGAACTCTGGTATGTCACCCATAATGTTGTGTGCATTGCAATATTTTGAGCAAAACTGTGCTCTTACCCTGCTAATTGAACCTTCACACTCTGCTCTTACTGGTGCAATGTGCAATTAATGAAGATTGGCCACCAGACTGGTCCAATTTAGCCATGAAACCTCCCACACTAAAATGACAGGTGTTTCAGTTATTTTGTCCAACCCCTGTATATATATATATATATATATATATATATATATATATATATACAGTGTATCACAAAAGTGAGTACACCCCTCACATTTCTGCAGATATTTAAGTATATCTTTTCATGGGACAACACTGACAAAATGACACTTTGACACAATGAAAAGTAGTCTGTGTGCAGCTTATATAACAGTGTAAATTTATTCTTCCCTCAAAATAACTCAATATACAGCCATTAATGTCTAAACCACCGGCAACAAAAGTGAGTACACCCCTTAGTGAAAGTTCCTGAAGTGTCAATATTTTGTGTGGCCACCATTATTTCCCAGAACTGCCTTAACTCTCCTGGGCATGGAGTTTACCAGAGCTTCACAGGTTGCCACTGGAATGCTTTTCCACTCCTCCATGACGACATCATGGAGCTGGCGGATATTCGAGACTTTGCGCTCCTCCACCTTTCGCTTGAGGATGCCCCAAAGATGTTCTATTGGGTTTAGGTCTGGAGACATGCTTGGCCAGTCCATCACCTTTACCCTCAGCCTCTTCAATAAAGCAGTGGTCGTCTTAGAGGTGTGTTTGGGGTCATTATCATGCTGGAACACTGCCCTGCGACCCAGTTTCCGGAGGGAGGGGATCATGCTCTGCTTCAGTATTTCACAGTAAATATTGGAGTTCATGTGTCCCTCAATGAAATGTAACTCCCCAACACCTGCTGCACTCATGCAGCCCCAGACCATGGCATTCCCACCACCATGCTTGACTGTAGGCATGACACACTTATCTTTGTACTCCTCACCTGATTGCCGCCACACATGCTTGAGACCATCTGAACCAAACAAATTAATCTTGGTCTCATCAGACCATAGGACATGGTTCCAGTAATCCATTTCCTTTGTTGACATGTCTGCAGCAAACTGTTTGCGGGCTTTCTTGTGTAGAGACTTCAGAAGAGGCTTCCTTCTGGGGTGACAGCCATGCAGACCAATTTGATGTAGTGTGCGGCGTATGGTCTGAGCACTGACAGGCTGACCCCCCACCTTTTCAATCTCTGCAGCAATGCTGACAGCACTCCTGCGCCTATCTTTCAAAGACAGCAGTTGGATGTGACGCTGAGCACGTGCACTCAGCTTCTTTGGACGACCAACGCGAGGTCTGTTCTGAGTGGACCCTGCTCTTTTAAAACACTGGATGATCTTGGCCACTGTGCTGCAGCTTAGTTTCAGGGTGTTGGCAATCTTCTTGTAGCCTTGGCCATCTTCATGTAGCGCAACAATTCGTCTTTTAAGATCCTCAGAGAGTTCTTTGCCATGAGGTGCCATGTTGGAACTTTCAGTGACCAGTATGAGAGAGTGTGAGAGCTGTACTACTAAATTGAACACACCTGCTCCCTATGCACACCTGAGACCTAGTAACACTAACAAATCACATGACATTTTGGAGGGAAAATGACAAGCAGTGCTCAATTTGGACATTTAGGGGTGTAGTCTCTTAGGGGTGTACTCACTTTTGTTGCCGGTGGTTTAGACATTAATGGCTGTATATTGAGTTATTTTGAGGGAAGAATAAATTTACACTGTTATATAAGCTGCACACAGACTACTTTTCATTGTGTCAAAGTGTCATTTTGTCAGTGTTGTCCCATGAAAAGATATACTTAAATATCTGCAGAAATGTGAGGGGTGTACTCACTTTTGTGATACACTGTATATATATATATATATATATATATATACTGTATATATAGCAGCAAGCAGGACTAAGTCGTGAGATGTGATCATCAACACTGAACATCAGGTCTCCATAAATATGTGGACAGCAGTTTAGAGTGGATTTTATTCTGCTCAGTAAAGTCCTTATATTATTATATTATTTCCTTATATTATTTCCTCACCCGCTCGCTGATATAGATCCGGCAGAACCTTGGCCCTTCGTTGAACTGCTCTCTCAAAACAAACTTTCAAGGGTGCTCTGGTTTTAGAAGAAGACCCTTATTACCTCCTGATTAGCTGGAGCGGCCGTGGCGGCGGGTCTCCGAGGTCGCCAGTCATCGCAGGATAACGGTGATCTGCGCTGCGGGAAAGCGACTACAATTACCATAAAGGAGGACGTGTGGGTTCCTCCGTCATTTTCTTTCACCTTCTCAGTGACTAACAGCAGCTAATCGCTCCTCAGTCCTCCGTCCTCTGTGGTTATACTTACGCTGTACGGCCAAAAGTATCCGGACACCTGAAATGACCTTGCTGGATAATCAGTTCCAAAACCACGGGCATTAATATGGTGGCACCACCACCCGTCTTTTTCCTTTTTCTTACAGGCAGTGAAAGCACGTACTTATTTGCGAAGGCTTTCCACAAGATTTCGGAGTGCGCCTGTGGGAATTCAAGCACCCTTGAAGGTTAAACAGTACAGTCGACACGATCAGCACTAGATTCTGGAGTGTGTCTGTGGGAACGTAGGCACCCATGTTAAACAAGAATTTGTGCCCATGCAGTCAGTATGACTGGTCAAGAAAGTCTCAGATGATGTTCCGGTTCGTTCCAGAGCTGGTGAGTGGAGTGCTCATCACGCCGATGGTCAAGTGTCCACATACGTTTGTCCATGGTGTAATTCACTGATGATATATGATCCGACGACGTGTGTCACCCTCCCTCTGTTTTTGATGCTTGCTAAGCTGGCGCACGTTACGAAAGCTAATCTGTTCATTTTAATTTGAAATGAAGGCACCGTCACCGGCGCGGCCATCTGCACATCAGTATCACGTGGCGTTCGGCGGTGTTTACCACGGTAACATCGAATACCAGCCTAAGAGCCACACATATGGGGCAAAAGTATCGGGACGCCCTGTCTAATTACTGAAGTCATGTGTTTCAGCCACAGTAGTTCCTAACCAGTGTAATGAATCAATAATATAATAGAGATGATCTGCTTCTGAGTTTGCTACAACAGTTTAAGGAAGGCCCTCTCCTATTATAGCCATGACGAAAATCCAGCGTCCTGCACTGAGCTCATGGATTTCTTTGTGACTGCATGGGCACAAATCCCCACAGACACACTTTAAAGTCTTGTGAGAAGCTCTATTTTATTCCTGTTAGATTTTAGAATGAAACGTCCAGCTCTGGGATGAACCGTAACACTGACTGAGGATTTCTTTGTGACTGCATGGGCACAAATCCCCACAGACACACTTTAAAGTCTTGTGAGAAGCTCTATTTTATTCCTGTTAGATTTTAGAATGAAACGTCCAGCTCTGGGATGAACCGGAACACTGACTGAGGATTTCTTTGTGACTGCATGGGCACAAATCCCCACAGACACACTTTAAAGTCTTGTGAGAAGCTCTATTTTATTCCTGTTAGATTTTAGAATGAAACGTCCAGCTCTGGGATGAACCGGAACACTGACTGAGGATTTCTTTGTGACTGCATGGGCACAAATCCCCACAGACACACTTTACTTTTCTCACGTCTTGTGAGAAGCTCTATTTTAATCCTTTTAGTTTTTTAAAAGGAAACGTCCAGCCCTGACCTCAGTCCCACTCACCAGCTCTGGGATGAACCGGAACACTGACTGAAGCTTTCCCGACCGAGCCATGCAAATGCACTTTTGACTTAACAGGCACACATTCCCACAGACATACCTGGAATGTAGATGGAACAAGTGGAATCAGCTAGGCGCTTTCGAAGTTACGTCGGATCACGGAATGAAAACACGAGCGGCTGAAGTTCTGATGTTTCACACTGCACTTCTCAGCTGCTCCGGGGTTAGATGGGTTCGATTCCCGTTGCGTGATGGTTACATAAGTGGGATTTTATGACTAACGAAGAAAACAGCGTTCAGGAGAGAGAGAGAGCTTTTATATGTACATAATATTAAAAGTATTTTTGTTCTAACGAGGAGCTTCAGCTCCGCTATCTGAACGTCTCTCGCGCTTAATTACACTCATGTCTGGATTTTTAAAAATCCCCCCGGGTTCTTATTTAAAGCTCGGAAACGCGGCACGTATTCTTTAATAAAAACACCATTAAATCTGACACTGGTGTTAGAAGCCAGATTTTTATTTTCAGTCACAAATCTCTGGAATCTCTCCCGGGCAGAAACAGAAACCCAAAAAATTCATTTTAATGGTGCTAATAACACACGGTCGGTCAGACAGTGAGCAGGAAGTTAGAAAATGCACTCGGGAGACTTCCCGTCACCGATCGCTCATCATTTCTGGACTCTGCGGGGAACCGTTGGGGGCGGAGGACGCTCATCATGTCCAGAACTGTCCACCAGACTTTATTAACCACAGACTGAACTACAGGAGGATGAACTGGGATTCGGAAAGTAAACGTGCTGAATATTCAAGCTCATGCACTTCAAAATGGAGGTTATTTTCGGATACACAACCGAGCTAGGCTGACGTCTGCAAACTTAAAGTAAAACCCCTCTGGTTTTCACCCCTGGTTCTCCTCAGCTCGTCGATAAAGCTCCGGTGTGTCTGGATATTTTCGGGCAGGTAAACTCGGGGTGACGTGAGACCCGTCCGGAGCGTAATGTGCTGTAATGTCCATTGACAAATCTGTCAGGGTCACTGAGGCTCACCGGGTTGTGATGGATGCTGTGCTGGGATTGGGGGGGAGGGGGGGTGCGTGCATGAGTAGCGGACCTGCTTTTATGTTCAAATGTGCACTACATGGAGAAAACTATTGGGACACGCCTTCAAATTTTGGAATTTATGTGATTTATGTGTTCCTCCAGTATGTCTATAAAGCAGGTGTTCTTGTTTAGCAAGGGTGCCTAAATTCCCACAGGCGCACTCCAAAATCTAGTGCTGATCGTGCTGACTGCAGGGCCTTCTTGTTTAAAATGGGTGGCCAAATTCCCACAGGCACACTCCAGAATCTAGTGCTGATCGTGTACTTAAAAGTCTTGTGGGAAGAACAGGAGGTCGATATTTTAATCATGTTTGTTTTTTAAATGGCTCTGGAATGAATCGGAACATCAACTAAGGCTGTTTTGACCAACATTAGTGCCCAGCCATACATTCCTTTGTCCGAATGGGCACAAATTCCCACAGACACACTTTAAAGTCTGGTGAGAAGCTTCTCAGAAGAGCGGCTGTTGTTCTAGATGAAGAGATCACACAGTCGTCACTATTTTAAATTCATTTGTCTCGGTTAGCATGTACGCCGTTCACTAGCGGCTGGTTCAGCGTTAGGGTCGCTGTTAGCGAGCTGGCAGAGCGTAGCTTCTCCACGCCAGCTTTGCCAAGCGCTGTAACTCGGGGGGGTTCAAACTAGCTCTGGATTTCTGCCACCAGCTCCGAGGTGGAGCAGAGGAGGCAATTATTTAGCAAAACATCTGTAAGGACGCTTCACTTCTAATAACGCCACGCTGGCACAACACAAAGGCTTCTGGGAAAAAGAGTGGAGTGGGTGTGAAAACGCTGGAAATGTGTCGTTTAGCCGAACACGGCGCTGTAAATGCTCTGAAACGGCGGGCCGGAACGCGGCACGGTCCCGCGCTCGGTGCTTTTACGCTGATGGAAAGCTCCGGTGAGGACGGCGCAGCGTGACGCCGTAGTGGCATAAATATATGATTACGTTGCTCCGCGACTTCAAAAAGCTTTTTGATCGCAGCGGGAGACTCGAACCGAAAATCACAGCCTGGACGGGAAAGATTTCCAGCCGCCGAGCGCCAAGTTTCCGCCGCCTGTCACCTGTCGGCTAACGCGGCGAGCAATCATCCAATTACCATCGCCGGGAAAGGTCAGACGCAAAGTGTTTCCTGAGCTCCAGCCTGAGGGACGCGGTCAGGATACGACCTAAAGTATTCGGACGCCTGACCAGCGTGCTGGACAGGATTACAATAGAGCAACCGATATTCTGAAAAAGCTTGACACAAGGCTTTGTAGTACGTCTGTGGGAATTTGTGCCCGTTAAGTCAAAAGTGCATATGTATGGCTTGGTCAAGAAAGTCTCAGTTGAGGTTCCGGTTCATTCCAGAGCTGTTGGGCGGGGAAGAAAAGCTAGAACGACAGCCGCTCTTTCACAAGATTTTTAAGTGTGTCTGTGGGGATTTGTGCCCATTCCATCACAAAAAATGGCATTTGTATGGATGGGCACTGGTCAGGAAAGTCTCATTTGATGTTCCGATTCATTCCAGAGCTGTTGGGCGGGGCTGAGGTCAGGGCTGGACGTCTCATCTTTTCAACCAGAACAACAGCCGCTCTTTCACAAGACTTTTAAGTGTGTCTGTGGGGATTTGTGCCCATGTGGTCACAAAAAATGACATTTGTATGGCTGGGCACCGGTCAGGAAAGTCTTAGTCGATGTTCCGATTCATACCAGAGTTGTTGAGTGGGGCTGAGGTCAGGGCTTTGTGCAGGACACTGATTTTTTTTGCTGGAACAGGAAACTTGGTGAAAGTGGGGCTTGAATGGACAACCTTCTGATTACTAGTCCAGCACTTAACCACTGAGCTACCCTGGTATAACTGACTTATTACACTGGTTAGGAAGTGCTGAGGTTGAAACACATGAATTCAGTAATTAGAAGGACGTCCCAATACTTTTCCCAGGATACTTGATCCTGGTCAGGGTCGCTGTGACACTAGGCACAAGGCAGGAACACCCTGGACAGAGTACCAATCCATTCTTCTTCCGAGATATAGCCAAAAACGTCTCAGCGATCCATTAGAAGCGTCCTATTATTAATGACAAACGTTTTAGCAGCGTCCCAAAACTTTTGGACACTTCTGCACCCTTCATACTGTCATTCACTGAATATCCACACTACTGATCTATTAGCGTGAATTATTGTGGCCAGCTATGCAAAAAGCAAGTCGCGATCAAGGTCACAGTGGGTCCGGTGCTACCTGGAAACACAGTATGCAAATCAAATGCAGAAAAGTTGCCATGTGCAGCTAAAACCCCCAACAGAATTAAACAATTGAATGAAAAAGACCTGCAGTTGCACAGGAGGGTGAGAGAGCATTTCAGACACTCGGGGCTTTACAATAAAACCAGACCGCGATGCTAATCAACGCTCATCGATCGCCAGCCGGTGTTCAGGAGGCCGGTGGCTCCGGTGGTGGTGCGACTTATGAAATATTGAGTGGTTAGAAGTGTTTGTTGTTGACTCTCTGCCTACCTGTCTGCAGCAGCCGCCGCCCGGCTCATCATCGGCTCACATCAAAGCCACTTTCTGTTCCTTTCCCCCGGGCGTGGCTCCCCTCATTCACATTCACTCTGGGTGTCTTATTTATGCTAACGCTATCTTACTGCTCGCCACGCTACCAGCTATTTATTTATTTATCTATTTATTCACGTGTCAGCTCTCAGAGAGCGGCTTAAACCTGTACACTAGGTGGACAAAAGTATTGGGACACCAGTCGTAAGTATTGATTCCAGAAACACACAGAGCGCCCTCTGTGTGAGCTTTCAGGTATTACAACAGGCGCTTCTATGATAAGGCTTCACACAAGACTTTGAAGTATGTCTGTGGGAATTTGTGCCCGTTGGCTTGGTCGAGAAAGCCTCAGTCAAGGCTATCAGATTGTGTCAGATACGCTTTTATCCAAAGTGACTTACAGTACTGTGACAGTATATTGTCTGAGCAATTGAGGGTTAAGGGCCTTGCTCAAGGACCCAACAGTGACAACCTGGCAGTGGTGGGGCTTGAACCAGCAACCTTCTACTTACCAGTCCAGTACCTTAACCACTAGGCTACAACTGTCCAACTGCTACAACAATTTAAACAATATCCCTCGTGATTAATGAAGTTCTATCCTAAATTACTCAAACTATTTCAGGCATAATAGTAAGTTGTTTTGGATATAAGCGTCTGATAAACATTGCAAATGTAAATGACTGTGTTGAGGCCTTTTGGTTTAATATGGATTGAATAGGCAAAGTAAATTCCCACAGGCACACTCCACAACCTTGTGGAAAGCTCTCAGAAGCTGGAGCTGTAACACAAGTTTAAAAGTGAAACAGGGAGGAGAATCCAGATAAACACAGATACATGTGGAGCTGTAACCCTGGATCTGACGCTTATTCCACACTGATGCAGATTCAGCTCAGATTCACACGCTGATGATGTTTTACCGCACCGCTCGAACCGACCGCGCCCTTATGGACCGAAGTATTTATGAAGCGGCGCTCTGACCAGCATCAGGTGAACAGCGTGACTGTCAGATGTTCTGCTGCACCTTTAAGTGAACATCTAGTGAGAAACCTGAGAGGAGAAGGAAGCTGCGTGTGGAAGTCAGTTAGCCACTGCAGCTGTGAACAGCTGTTAAAAACACGACTCCCGACTAAAAATGTCTGAGATATGAATCCATCTCCCCTCGCTCAGAGAAACAAGTGCGATTAAAAAAGAATTTTCCAGTGAAGGAAACGTGAACGTCACCGAGCGGCGTGTGAATATTTTAAACGGGAACAACAACATGAAACGACATGAAAGCAGTCGGAGGGGTCGGAGAGAGGAACGAGATCGCTACATCATTTACTCCAAAAATCACTTCATTATTTAAGTAGGTAGATAGACAGATAGGCAGACAGATAAATAGATAAAAACAGACAGACAGGCAGATGGATAGATAGATACACAAACAGATAGAGAGACAGATAGATAAGTCAGTAGGTGGACAGACAGACAGACAGATGAACAGGCAGACAGACAGACAGACAGACAGACAGCTAGATAGACAGACAGACATGCAGGCAGGCAGATAGACAAACAGACTGACATACAGACAGATAGACAAGCAGACAGACAGACTGACAGACAGATAGATACACAAACAGATAGAGAGACATAGATAAGTCAGTAGATAGACACAGGCAGACAGACAGGCAAATAGATAAATAGATAAAAGGACAGACAGACAGAGAGACAGACAGATATATAAGTCAGTAGGTAGACAGACAGACAGACAGATAGATAGGCAGGCAGGCAGACAGACATACTGTCATACAGACAGATAGACAAGCAGGCAGACAGACAGACAGACAGCTAGATAGATAGACAGACAGACAGACATGCAGGCAGGCAGGCAGATAGACAAACAGACTGACACAGACAGATAGACAAACAGATAGAGAGACAGATAGATAAGTCAGTAGATAGACACAGGCAGACAGAAAGGCAAATAGATAAATAGATAAAAGGACAGACAGACAGAGAGATAGACAGATATATAAGTCAGTAGGTAGACAGACGGATAGACAGACAGACAGACTGACAGACTGACAGATAGATACACAAACAGATAGAGAGACAGATAGATAAGTCAGTAGATAGACACAGGCAGACAGGCAAATAGATAAATGGACAGACAGACAGACAGACTGACAGACAGATAGACAGACACGGATGGACGGACAGAGAGACAGACAGATATGCAGGAAGTTAAGGCTAAAATAAACACTATATAAAACACCATGATAAATAAACAGCGTGGGTTTGGGGCTGGTTCATGCTCGGTCCGTTCTAAACTCAAACATAATCACACAATCTGCAGCGCGGCTCGTACTCGTACTCAGAAGTTTAGCATATAGACGGCAGAAGAATGTGTTCTGACCCCTCTGTTTACACCCGGGGGTTTCGGCGCGTTCCCCTCACCTGCGCTGTGTACACGCCGTGACCACATCTCATCCGCTTTAAGCGATATTCAAATGAGCCAGCTAGCTAAGTAGCGTGTGGGACGTTAGCCAGCTGGCGGGAGAGGAACCGCTAAAACCTTTTTATTGTACGACCTGAACTTTTTTTTACTCCGCAGAGGAGCGCTGGCCTTCCGCAGCTGTCTGTTAGCAACAACGTAAACAATGTGCTGCGCTGGCGGCAGCTGTGGCGGGAAATAATGCGATGAGGTTGTTTCCTGTGGGCGGAGACATGAAAGAGATTTTCTACTGGTGCAAAAGTTAGTAAATATAACCGATATATCAGAGTTATATATAAAGTACGATAAGTTACCCGGTGTGTTGTTTGTATGTGCTGTATATATCTAAACATTATACACCGATCAGCCATAACATTAAAACCACCTCCTTGTTTCTACACAGTCCATTTTATCAGCTCCACTTACCATATAGAAGCACTTTGTAGTTCTACAATTACTGACTGTAGTCCATCTGTTTCTCTGCATGCTTTGTTAACCCCCTTTCACCCTGTTCTTCAATGGTCAGGACCCCCACAGGACCCCCACAGAGCAGGTATTATTTAGGTGGTGGATGATTCTCAGCACTGCAGTGACACTGACATGGTGGTGGTGTGTTAGTGTGTGTTGTGCTGGTATGAGTGGATCAGACACAGCAGCGCTGCTGGAGTTTTTAAACACCTCACTGTCACTGCTGGACTGAGAATAATCCACCAACCAAAAACATCCAGCTGACAGCGCCCCGTGAGCAGCGTCCTGTGACCACTGATGAAGGTCTAGAAGATGAGCGACTCAAACAGCAGCAATAGATGAGCGATCGTCTCTGACTTTACATCTACAAGCTGGACCAAGTAGGTAGGAGTGTTTAATAGAGTGGACAGTGAGTGGACACGGTGTTTAAAAACTCCAGCAGCGCTGCTGTGTCTGATCCACTCATACCAGCACAACACACACTAACACACCACCAACATGTCAGTGTCACTGCAGTGCTGAGAATGATCCACCACCTAAATAATACCTGCTCTGTGGTGGTCCTGACTATTGAAGAACAGGGTGAAAGGGGGCTAACAAAGCATGCAGAAAAAACAGATGGACTACAGTCAGTAATTGTAGAACTACAAAGTGCGTGTGAGTGTAGAAACAAGGAGGTGGTTTTAGAGTTATGGCTGAACGTTAAATATCTATACAAATATGGGAAAATTGGGAAAAATCATTTTTCCACCTTCTTCTAAGAAGGCTTCTTACAAAACTTTAAAGTACGTCTGTGGAAATTTGTGCCCATTCAGTGAATAGAGCTGATTCGTAAAGCTGGGCACTGATGTTGGTCAACAAAGCCTCAGTTGATGTTCCGATTCATTCCAAAGCTGTTCAGTGGGGTCGAGGTCATGGCTCTGGGTCCGATACCTGGAACGGTCGGTCTGGCGTCCACACAGACATGATTGGCTGAATGTTGGAGTTTCATGCTGGCATCACGTCACTTTCTACCTCACATTAAGTAACGGAGCAGGTAAGAATTTGCTAACGAGTTTGGGACTGATGTTAGAAACACTTCAGTGCAGTAGCCGTCTTCATCTACAGAAGCATCACGCACGACTTCCGAAAATACACAAACGACCGAGCGAGGACGCGGCGAGTTTCAGGAACGTGAGGCAGAATGACTGGTGGTCACGCTGGGGGTCCCGGTTTGCCCGACCACAGGAGGTTCTTTCCAGAGGTCAAGCGACAAACACGCTCGCTCCAACCCGCCGTAATCTGACCGTCGGCTTAATGACGCCGTCAATGTTCGCCTAATGGCGCCGTGCCTGGCTGCTCCGTATTAATTTGGGCAGCGAGCGTACAGCGAAGATTATTTTTTATTGTGTCTGTCAGGGCCTGATAAACCCGCTCTCCTCCTCCCATCCATCAGTTCCTTCTATTTTCCACCGTCCTCGTTCATCCTTCTCTCTCGCTCTCGCTCAGAAATCCCTCTCTCGCCCTCCCACCGTACATCACGCTCTCGCTCTCGCCCACCACCCGCCGCCACACACCCTTCATTTTCACCATTTTCTCTTTTATAACACCTCGCCGAAGCTTAATATTATCGTACGAGTCTTCCGCCCCGGCGCCGCACGTTTCCCGTCCTCGTGCCGCTCCGGCCCGACCCCGGCTCACGCATCGATTTCCAAACCGAAACGATTCGGGGGCGAAACAGGTAGCGCTGTGGCGTATCGATTCTTCTCCCAATTTAGCCGGTGATGAGAATGAAAAACGTCGTGAACAGACAGGCGTGGGTGCCCAGCACAGGTGCTGATTCCTGTTACCAAACCAGAGCACCACAATCTGTGCGTCTGATTACCGAAAATCTAAAGAGGAATCAGAAATATTCTGTACAGGTGATCAGGTGGTGCTGTGGTCTATCATGCCAGTCCAACACTGAGACCTTGGTTCGAGTCTCAGACCCCTGATGGGGCACAACTGGCCGTGTCCAATGACGCATTCATATGAGAAGTGGCAAAACTGCTATGGAGTGTGGTGGTTTCCGCTGCGCTTCCCTGATATTCTGGTATACAACATCAGAGATCCCAGACCTAATAATTCCACAACAATAATCCTCAGTACACCAATCATTCAGAAAGGAATAGATTTTAAAAAAGAACTGATGATGGCCAGGGTTAAATCTGCATGTCCCATCTTTTTTGGGAGGGTTTTATTTCATTTGCAGAGCTTAAACGTGCCCGCCCGCCACTTTATTCTGGATTCCACCTGTTTTATCTCCCAATCGTATCATTTCCAATCCCAGACTGTGAATCTGGGGCCGCTTGTAATCACCTGGCAGTGTTGGGTTTCCACAGAGAGCCGTATCGCGTACGGAGAGCCAGACTAAGCTCCACCACTTATCGCATAGATCTCACATCGCATCGACATCAGGATCAGACGCCGTCCGACCTCCCCTCCGTCAAACACGCCCCATTGTGTCTGTGTGGACGCCCGGTCTGGTCGGTGGCTCCTCCAAGCACCCTCGATCTGTTTTTAAATAATTCTTCAGTGTGTCATTTTCTGTAATGAGTCTGGATGCCGGTGCGTGAGAAACGCGAGGTGTGGCGTGAGTGTGACTGTAAGATCCGGCTCTGATGAGTCTCACAGTCGCAGCGAGTGGATGGTGAGACTGAAAATAAAATTCAAGCTTTTAAAATTTTTGTGAATATTATTGAGAAGCAGAAATTAAGAGGTCATCTGACCATGAGCCTATAAGCTCAAAACCATGAGCGTTAATATGGATTTGGTCCTTTTTTAGCCGCCTACACTCCTCTAGAAAGCCTTTATACAGGATTTTGTGGTGTATCTGTGGGGATTTGTGTCCACTGAGTCAAAAGAGCATTTGTAAGGTCAGATACTGAAGTTACACAAGAGGACCTGAACCCTCATTAAAGGAATTTAGTCATGCTGAAACAGAAAATAAGCATATTATTATTTTATAAAATTGATTTTATACCCCTGTTTGCAATGTGTGTGTGTGGCTAAAACACTTGAGCTTTAGTGTCCACATACATGATATGGCCAAAACTATGTGGGCACACCATTTCAAAACCAAATAGTATTAAAATAAAGTGACCTTTATGTGACCTTCTTAGTTTAAAGGCTTCTCACAACAATTTGAGGTATATCTGTGGGGATTTGTGCCCAGTTAAATGCTCAAAAGATCTGTATGGCTGGTCAGGAAAGCCTTAGTTGATGTTCCAGTTCATTTCAGTGCTGTTGAGTGGGTCTGAGGTCAGCACTCAGGGGCTTTGCTTTGTGCATGGTGGCACGGTCATGCTGGAATGGGCAGGGACCTTCCCTAAACTGTTGCTGCAAAGTCAGAAGCATGTCATTACCATTATATGACTGATTTATTACACCTGTCAGCAACTATATTGGCTGAAACACATGAATTCAGTCATTAGACTGGGCGTCCCAATACTTTAGTCCATACAGAGAAACTGTAAGAGATATTTTTTGGTTTTCTTTTAAAAATAAATCAGCACCCTGCGATCACCTCACAGAGGTTCACCTGAGGGATCGATGGTCCGGACAGACCTGTTGTACTGGACCTGGTGAGTTCTGGAGGTGCTGTATGAATGTCAGGGCTGTCGATAGCTCGCTCTCCAAAAGGTCGAGTCTCCAAAAGTGAGTGGACGGTAAACACGACCGCGGGTCTGTATCTGTGTGAGCACGCGAGAGGACGAGAGCGTTCACCGGGCATCGCTTTACACCCCTGGACGTGAGGATTCTCGGTCAACACACACACACACCCAAACCTATGCTATCCTATATCCTATCTTATCTTATATCCTATATCCTATCTTATGACCTATTCTATATTCTATATTCTATCCTATCTCCTATATCCTGTCCTACCCTATATCATATCCTATATCCTATCCTGTCTCCTATCTTCTATATACTATCCTAACCTATACCATATTCTATATTCCATATCCTATCATATCTCCTATATCTTATCCTATATCCTATCTTATCTCCTATATCCTATCTTATCTCCTATATCTTATATTATATCTTATCTCCTATATCTTATATTATATCTTATCTCCTATATCTTATATTATATCTTATCTCCTATATCTTATATTATATATCCTATCCTATATCCTATCTCATCTCTTATATCTTATACTATATCTTATCTCTTATATCTTACATTATATCTTATCTCTTATATCTTACATTATATCTTATCTCCTATATATTATATTATATCTTATTTCCTATATCTTATATTATATATTATATCCTATATCCTATCTTGTTGTCTTATATTATATCTCATATCTTATATCCTTTATCCTGTCCTATCCAATGCCATATTCTATCTCCTATCCTATACCATATTGTATATCCTATATTCTATCCTAAATGCCATATAGTATTGGACAGTTGTTACCAATAAAGTGCTCATTGAGAGACGATCTGTTTTCAATCATTATTTTTACTCAAACGGCTATAAAATCTGAACTAAACCATAAACTAAAGCTTCAGTCATTTATAATAATGATAAATCGGTGTTCAGTTTGTAGCTGAGAGGTCAGAGGTGTCCAACAGAAGCCTTGAAATAAGGTTTTCTGATCATACAAAACTAACCACATCATTTATTCAACCCCGATGAAGGAGAAACAGTTTCAGGTGGGAACTGAAGGAACAATTTACCCCCATCATAGGAAAAAGGGAGGAAAAGTGGTTTTGTTTTTGGTGCAAATGCTGAGGGCGCAGTCTGACGTCCCCCAGAGAGCCTCGACCCTGACCCTCACCCCCCCGGAATTACATTACGCCAACTTTTTCTTTTCACTTTGATGGAGTCAAGTGTCAAGAGCATCTCTTAATAACAGAGAGGATTAGATTATAAAGTGCTGACGGGGCATCGCTCAGCCCCGAGCACCTGAAAGTCAAAAAGCTTCGCTATAAATGTATTAGGCGGTTAGCGGCCTGTTGCTCTGCCCAGGACGTAAACAAAAGGGGGCTGAAAATATTAATATATAAGTTCTGTTCTGGTGCATTTGATGCTCAGTTTCTCTAATGCACAGGGACTGGAATTAAATTTGAAGTCACTTAGCATTTGTACTAGCCATAACGTTACCTTCCTTACTGTAGTTCTGATGTAAGCTGATAGTTCCTTCTGATTATCTGGCATAATGATAATTAATCATCGACGTTTATCTTATATTATCATTATATTTTGCTTCACTGGCAAAGTCCAGGCTCATAATAATGATTTTAAACATGTAATTAAATCACTGTGCTATCAAAGTTAATCATGATAGTTGTAATGTGGAATTTTTACAGTTCCTTTAGCCGCAGTTCTTATAGATCTTTATCATAAGGGATCTTCAAAAGGTTTCCTCACTTTTATATTTTTTGTATTATTTTTATGCATTTTTCTCCCCATTATCCCTCCCGATTTAGCACATCCAATTTGTCTTCTGCTGCTGACAGGCTCCAGATTTGCATCCAAGGAGAGCACGCCGCTGCCCACGCCTTCTTTACACGTGTACAGCCCTCCTCTTCTCGTCCGCACTTTCTGCACGGGCGTCTCTTCTGCCAATCAGGGTCCTTACACAACGTATGAAGACCCACCCACCCACATGTAGTCCGGCCCCCACCCTGCAGATACGGTGGCCAGTTAGTATGAGAGACTGAGAGACGCTTATAGTCCGGATTTAGCTCCATCTGATTTCCACCCCTTTGGACGCTCAGAGAAGCTTTAAGGGGAAGAAGATTTTCATGTAATGATGATGTGAAAGCAGCGGCGCATCAGTGGCTACGAGCTCAACCAAAAACATGTTTTGCTGATGGCATTAAAAAGTTGGTATGAAGGAAAACGTTCCGGTGTTCTGGACTAGACTTATTTCTACGTAATTAAACACGGAGCAGCGGCGGAGGCGGAGTTTGTTTCTATCTGTGCTGATTATCTGAGCAATACACCAGGCTAAACTACATGGAGAAGAAGACAAGCAGACCGCCGAGCAGAAGAACGGAGCTCGTATTGAGAACGTACATTTACATTCACAGCATTTATCATACGCTTTATCCAAAGTGACTTTCAGTACCGTGTATTGAGGGTTAAGGACCTTGCTTAAGAACACAACAGTGGCAACCTGGCAGTGGTGGGGCTTGAACCAGTGACCTTTCGATTGCTAGTCCAGTACCTTAACTGCTAGGCTACAACTGCCCCATACAGTGACAAGCTAGTTTGGTCAGATCGAGACTAGATGACGTTCTCACCACAAACAAACCACTCCGGAGTTCATTTGCAACACGACCGAGACCATCGCCTGCCAAGGGTCTATGTGAGCACCCAAGTGTGATTACTGTGTTCAAACCAACCCAAACAAATCACACCGAGGGAGGTAACAAACCCAGGTCTGATGTAGCAGGCTTTATAAAAAAAAATGTTTATAAAAGTACAAAGATTTCATAATTTCCTTTAATTTACACACACAGGTGCCATCAGACGTCTTCTCGAGCATAAAACAGCTCCCAGGTTTCCGATTCCATCTGAACTGTTTATGTTTATTATCATCAATAAAACAGAAATGAGAAATACTGAGTATTTAAACTCACTATCATGTGAAGACGACAGGACGCCAGATTGTAAATTATTAAACAGCTCTGAAGCGAAATGCAGTGAAGTCCTCGCTTAACCTCGTGTCCTTTACCTCCCTCGGTTCATAAAGCCTCCCGCTGCTAAACGAGCCAGACGTCCCGCTGGGCGCAGGATTGAACTTCCCCCGACGCCAGGCAGGATGGAGAACGTGGCTCTGACCAGGTGATGTTCGGGGCCGTTCCCGAATCGCAGGGACGCAGCTGAGCGACGATGATGGAACTCGGGAGAGATGGAACGACGCGAGGATGGGAAGCGCGAGACGTTTTGGTGATCGTGATCTGATGAGTGCGAGTGCAGGAGGTGGAACAGAGAGAAGTGTGGTAATAATACAGCCTGATATTAGACACGACGTGGAAATGTACGAGTGCACTCGGAGCTAGCTCACATACAGAACGGCTTCATGTTGTTTCATTCCAAAACTACATTATTATTATTATTATTATTACTGTTAACGAAAACTAAAATTAGAAATAACACACTTTAATATAAAATAAAGTTCCAAATTGACATTAAGTGTTAAATTTTACAGCAATTTGACTTTTATTCTAAGAAATTGTATGTAAATTGGGTGATTTAGCTGTAAATTCACTAGATTTGATAATATACACTATATGGCCAAAAGTATTTGGACACCTGACCATGAGCTTGTTGGAAATCCCATTTCAGACTGACCTCTCATTTCTTTAAACATGCTGGTATCACTTTTTTACATCGTCGCCTTCTGATGCATTTTTCCAGCGTCGTACCGACTGTTTTTGGTTGAGCTCGTAGCCATTGATGCGCCGCTGCTTTCACATCATCATCACCACATGAAAATCTTCTTCCCCTTAAAGCTTCTTTCAGCGTCCAAAAAGTTGGAAATCAGATAAATCCGGACTATAAGCGTCTCTCAGTCTCTCAGACACGAGTGATTACTACAGAACAGAACCAAACAGAACAAAACCAAAAAGAACAAAACAGAACAGAACAGAACCAAACAGAACAGAACAGAACCAAACAGAACAGAACAGAACCAAACAGAAAAAAACCAAACAGAACAGAACCAAACAGAATAAAACAGAACAAAACAGAACAGAACCAAACAGAACAGAACAGAACCAAACAGAACCGAACAGAACCGAACAGAACAGAACAGAACCAAACAGAACAGAACAGAACCAGAACAGAACAGAACCAAACAGAACAGAACAGAACAGAACCAAACAGAACAGAACAGAACCAAACAGAACAAAACCAAACAGAACAAAACCAAACAGAACAGAACCAAACAGAAAAGAACCAAACAGAACAGAACCAAACAGAACCAAACAGAACAAAACAGAACAAAACAGAACAAAACAGAACAAAACAGAACAAAACCAAACAGAAAAGAACAAAACAGAACAGAACCAAACAGTGATTACTCCTCCTCCCACCCTCACCGCTTACAACCAAAATATAAGTGAGGAAACTTTTTGAAGATCGTAAAATACGTTGTGGAAAACAGAATCTGTGGTAAAATGTGGTAAAAGAAGCCCAAGATCAAAGCATTCCAACATCATAAACTACCACCACCATACTTCGTTGTTAGTATGATCTGCTAATTGTGAAATAGTAACAACATGTAGTCCAATATTATTCCAATAATCCTGTTTTCCATCTTTTGACATTGACGCACATTAAAAAAAACAGTTTAACTGCTAGATAAAGTCAGTGATACGTCTCCATTAGCTCAGAAAATTCTGCTCTGTGTGTTTTATTGACTTCTCTGCACAACAGCTGTGTTTTAAATTGCGATACTGCAGTACTGACGAGCACGTAGGATTAATAGCTTATATCACTAATATCCTAAAAAAGCCAGAGTAGAGTGTCGAAATAATCTGCCTTATGAGTTCCATGTCTTATTAGAATCCTCTTTACTGAGGCATCTGATCAGGTAGGTAGTACAGGGAGCAGGGCGGGTCGATAGGTTTTCAGACAGACCTTTAGTGTCAGATTTTGAACATGAAGTCGACGTGACGAGACAACAATGAGATGCAAACGTTATACAGATTTAAAGCTCATTAAGACACTTCGTGCTTTACATCGGCTATTTCTAGCTCTCAAAGTCTTGACATTTAATCACGCTGACTTTCTCACGTTCACGTTTATTTTTACATCTCATTTTATTTTGTCCATAATTAAAAGAATACGCCGGTATTAAACATCGGCTGCAGTTAATGTACAGTAGGTCTGAGTGCTGCATGAGATTCACCGTAATCAATCCAACCGGTTCATTCACGACAGTAAATTCAGAATAAATCGCTGGTAAAGAAACACAAGTGTGTGTAGTGTGTAAATGTAGATGTTCACAGGACTAAATTGTGTATAATTATGGTAAATAGACATCATTTTTGAGGGATTCAGCACAGCGAGAA